>NC_071113.1:6695000-6795000 GCF_024256425.1 Clarias gariepinus
TAGGCCAATTTATAGCAATATGAGTCAACAGACAATCTTGCACTTCTGACAGTTTTCAACACACACACACTTTCTGTTGGTGATCTGGCAGCAGCTTTAAAACAATCCTGTTTCATCAGTTTTGAAGATTTTACATCCATCAAATCTGTCTAGCAGCTGTAGTTTGTTTTGCAGCAAGGCATTAGCCCATTCTTGCAGTACTGACTCCAGTTGTGACGCTTTAAATCCAGAGTATTGCTTACAACTTTGAACTAGCAGATTTAGGTTATTTTACACAAAAAGTACATGCACTTTCACTGTTATGTCTGCCCAAGAGTAGTTAGCAAAGGGCATTTGTGACCTCTTAGTTCAAAGACAGTTTATGGGCTTTGGTGAGCTATCCATGGCATGCACGCTACTTTAAACCCAAGCTCTGACATTACTTGGAACACAGTAGTGCTCCTGCTGTTTGTTAGATCATAGCTATTTATAAACTGTTACAGTTAATCAGTCAAAGCAGTGCAGAATACAGCATGAACTGCTAGTTTTCCATTGTAATCAAATAAAATAATTACGTCTGTCAGCAGTCACAGGGACCTAATTATTACTCCAATATAATGTCGCTTTCAATCTACTTTTTTTCCCCATTTATGTGGATTTGTGTCCGGGACCTGCAAACCTTATCTGCTATAGCTGAGATCCTATTGTAACCTAGGACATTATAACAGGATTATACTGTATTTCAGAACCAGGAACTATTCAGAAAAAAATAGCAGATAAACATCTGCGAGTCGTCTCTGCTAAATTCTACTAAGACAGTGTTTAAGTCTTGGCTGAAAACCTGTTTGCTTAGTCTTGAGTTAATGTAAATGTTACATGAAAATATTAATAAAAAGAAAATGACAGAATCAATAGGTTAAACAAGTAGCAATATCCATCATAAAAGACCGAGCACTTTGCAAGACATGTGGCTGCATCACAGTGGGGCACATTATATTTAAATGTATATAATATGAAAAATGTTGCTTTTATTGAATAGTTAATGAACATGCCATTAAAGGGTTTTGTGGGGTGAAGAAAGACATAAATTTATATAATAATATAAATATATATATATATATATATATATATATATATATATATATATATATATAATAATAATCTTTTTAATTTTATTTTAATAATTATCTTTTATTAATTAATTATTGTCACTCCTGTGCTTATGTACTGTAGCACCACATTCCATGATACTGGTACAATTCTGTCATATGAATTAGAATAAAAGACTAAACATGGGGTTTAATTGTAAACCTTAAAATAAATCTTATAAAGCTTAACATGAAATCAATGTCCTTCCTTAAAGGGGTTAAAAATTCCTAACTTAAGATATCATTAAGCATGATGCATAAAAAGTCGTAAGAGTGCCCTTAGCCAAGGATTTTTCTAAATTATGGTATTATAAATTAATAATTCTAATAATTACTAATTATGGTATTATGAAATTGCAAATGAAACCAAGTTTAACAATAGCTGGGGAGTGCTGGTAAAGACAGCTGGTAAAGTTTTCCTTTTCAGAAAACTTGACGGTATTACTGAGATTCACTGCATGCCCTGTGGTGTGTACTGTAGTGCCCCAACCACTCCCCCCTCCCCCCACCGTAATGATACTGTCTTGAATTTTGCAAATTATCAAAACTTTATTATAACTAACATGTCATATCCCCACAGACATTTATACAAAAGTGTTACACAGTAAGACATAACACTAATGAACATTATTATTACAGCAGATGAAGATCTCTGTCTTGAATCCTCTTCAATTTGTCATGCCATTTTGGCATGTGATAAATTCATAAGTCTACACTGAAAAAAATGATTTTTTGGTGTGGTAAAATTTATTAAATTAACCATCATAATTTTTACATTGTAAAAATACATTTCAAGGAGAACTAGAATTTTCTAAGTAAAAGTTTAAATACCTACACATTTAATTCATGTAATAAATTAACTAAGTGGAAAGAGTTAAATATTATTATGTATTTACTTGTAACATTTACATGTTTTATAGTCACTGCACATAAACCTAATAATATTAAGTAAATTTTACTTTTTAAGTTTAGTTTAAATTTCAAATTAAACCGCGCATGTGTGTTTGGAGACGCTGTACCCGCGCTGTGGATCAGTCGGTTGGGGATCATCACGGAGGTACAGCACGGCGTGGCTGGAGCTGGAGTTTGGCGTGTTCGAGGTAAGTTTACTTTTCTGTTTTGGATGTGATTCTCACTTTCATGACCCCCAATTAATGTTCATCTTAATCTCAGGACGTACAATTAGCAATATTTCAGTTTTTAATAGTGTGGAGATTCACAAAACACTGTTTTTCGTGTAAAAACCTGAACCTACGGAGCCCCACAGGGGTCCTGTGGTAAAATAAATAAATAAAATAATAACGAACCGAGTGCGCGGATTAATAAACCGAGATGCGTGTTTCTTACCCTCACCTCTCGTGTTCAGAGAAAGGCTCGCCAGTGAGATGTCCTTTCTGAACAAACTGAGTCAGGTGTGTTAAAGCATTAAATGGTAAAAGAGCACTAGCAATAAACATTTTTTTTTTTGAATCCGAATTTTATTAATAAGTTACAAGTTAAATTTCAACTGTAAAGAACCTGTACATATGTTCATACAGTATTGACAGAAGCTCTAATTTGTCCAAATCGCATTGCAGACAAGAAAAAGAAGTAGAGTCATCCTGTGACCTTGCATGCTTCATCTTTCCACATATGATTCTTGCTTCTCACTTTTTCCTTAATCCCTCACTATTCTATCTTGTATTTTTCTAACAATGTCAGAAACGTTGTGTTAGTAGCACTGCTTGACATGCTTGATGCCTTTCTCTTTTGTAATTTGCTTTGGATAAAGGCAAACTTACAAAAGATGAAGAAATGGCTAAATGTAGTTGTACTAATAAAAGATTATGTAATGATACAATGTAAATATTTTCACAGAAACAAAGCGTAGAGCTGAGACGTGAATCTGAAGAGGATCTCTGATGATTGCCTGGTAAAGCATTGTTTTCTTATTAATTATACAATTTAAAATGTTAAATTCACTACAAGATAAAGTTAGATGAAGGGGTGGACATTTCCTGCTTAGTGATGACCATCCACAGTTTATCTAGCTCAAACCGTAGAGCATGGTGCTACCAATGCCAAGGTCATGGGTTTGATTCCCAGGAAAAGCAAGTAATTGTAAATTACAAGTTATAAATAAAAACTTGTACCTTGAATATAGTGTTTGTTGCATTGGACAGAAGCATATACCAAATGCAAATGCATACATAAATCTGAGTAATGATTGAAAGAATTTTCATGTTTGGACTAACCCTTTAAATAGAAACTCAGCAGTCATCATAGGATTTCCTTACACTGTAAATCTCATCCCATGTTTTAGAATGTTTTACTGATGCAAGATTATTGCTAAAGCAATTTAACCCAAGTTTAACAATCTGAAGTATATGAAGTGATGGTCATTTTTTTTATTATTTTTTCTCTGTGATAATGAAGTCATCACAGGTGATTGAAGCAATTCAGATTTTTTTGTTTCTCAAAATAATTTTTTTAATTTATTTACTTGTAAATTTTATGCAGGAGGACAGACGAAGTGATGCCAGTTTGCACATTCTTAAAATCCTTGTTGTCCGTGTTGTTGAAGGGGAGGAACCAGTTGGTGTATCCATAATCCTTGAAGGAAAGGAAATTTTGCAAGAATGTGGCAATACTGCAAATGCATGTGCACTGCTTATGGGAATAATTTATGCCATAAACCTTGCAGACCCCCGAGCACTGCGCTACACATTTGAGCTATTTCAGAAAGTTCTTTTAGAACTTGGTGGGATTAAGCTATCACCAAAAGTGCAAGCTTTAAAGATAAAGTTATCATCTTAAAACATTTGATATGGCTTGACTACTTGTCTGAACATGTTCAGTGTTTACATGTTCAGCTTTTAAAATGTTTTAATGCGTTAAGTTTCAATGGAATACTTTTAAGTGCACTAGTCCAGAGTGCTGATTTGAATGTTGCAACTTCACTGCTACAGAGGGCTATTAAGTTTTAAAGTTTATTCCACAGTTTGTTTAATGTATTTTCTGCTGTATTTTATTTCTAAATGAATGCTGTATTTTATTAATTAATTAATTAATTTATTATTATTATTTTACACAATTTTGTTTAAAACAAGTATTTCAGGCCCTGGTGCTGTGCAGATGTTCCTATGGATGCAAAATTTATCTGAATGCACATTTATTGAAAAAAAAAACTTGTATCTAGACTGTGAATGTCAAAAATATTTGGTAATGTTGGTGAATAAACTGTTTAATTATATTTTAGTTGTGTGATTTATGAAAGATATAGATTAAATAATTACTTAAGTTTCTTTGCAAAACATAAATTAGCAATGTGTACATTATTATAGGGAGTAATATAAATTAATCAAACCAAGTAAGGGAAAATCTCATAAAACAAAATGATAGTAAGATTTACTTAATAATTTCATAAAATCAAGGTTCCTGCTGATACAACAATAAATTAACTTTACTAGATTATTTTAAATAAATCTAACTTGTGCATTAAATATAATTATGTAAGTTTTACTTAATTTTTTGATTGTTAATTTAATTGTTAATTTAATTGTTAAGTAGATTTTACCTGACAATTACGGGTGAGTTTTATTTAATATTGGAGCAATAAAATTTACTTAAAATCTATGTGTGCAAATTGTTACGAGGATTTTATTAAGTAAATCTTACAAGTTATTTTTTTCAGTGTACAGCACAGAGCATTATAATTTATAAACACAAAAAATAAACAATTTTTTAAATATAAATTTTTAATTTATTAGTACTAAAACAGAAATGCATAGTATTATAAGTATTAACTTATAAATAATAATAATATATGAGTAAAACTTATGAGTGAAAAAAGCAAATTTTTAAAGAGCATTTTACTTTATTACTCTATTAGGATTGTGCTCCATCTTCAGGCTCTGTAAGGATAGCAAACATAAAAAAAACATAAATTGCATATTTAAGAGGTCATTTTGAATATATAAGAAAAGAAAATGTTTCATATATACACTACCGTTTAAAAGTTTTAGAACACTTTCTAACTCCATGATGTTTCCTAATTTTTATAACATTGTAAAGGAATGCTGAAGGCGTCCAAAAAATGCTTTAATCTCCTTTGAACAGTTGATATTGAGATGTTTCTGCTACTTAAGCTCTGTAAAGACTTCATTACGCATCTAATCTGAGGTGCTGTTAATTGGTCATTTTTCAGGCTGAAACCTTTGAATGAACTTCTCGTCTGCGGCAGAGGTAGGTTTTGGTCTCGCCCTCCTGGGATGGTCTTTATGAGAGCCAGTTTCATTATGGTTTCATATATTTTGCAAATGCACTTGACAATACTGTTCTTGCAAGAACTATTACAGAAAGCCTGACCTCTGTGTCCTAAAATAACAACTGTTGTTTTTGTTGTTGTTACATAATTACCCAATCCTTTATGTGTTATTTTATAGTTTTGAAATCCCCAGTATTGTTGTAGAATGTAGAAAATAAATCACAAAAAAAAAGAAATTTGCAAGTGTTCTAAAACTTTTGAACTATAGTATATATATATACACACAGTGTGTGTGGGGGGGGGGGCAGTATATATCACAGAAATAATATTCAGCAATTTTGTACAATTTCAGACTGAATATACTGCGTAAATTGACATTGTTATGAATCCTATCTATAAATTGATATAAATTTCACAATTGAATAGATACGATTGATTATAAAATTATGCTTAATTTTGTCATATGTCAGTTACCTGTCCAGGTGCAGTAAACAGGAAAGTGAAATGCAGGATGAGTAATCTCCACTGTGACTCTCAAACATTCTCCTTCAGCCCGTCTTCCTTCCTTCCCCATGTGCACTGGATTTATATACAATGACTCAAGTTCATTTTGTTCCCGTGTGCTCTCCTCTATGAAGTCTGGTTTTACTGCAGCCCCTTCTGTTTGCTTCTCTCGTCCTCTTTCACTGTTTGTAATCCCATTTTCCTCTTCACTTTGCAATACTGGAAAATGAGAATCTATTTAACAAGGCTGCAAGCAAACTTTCTATTATGATTTGCTTCTACTATTTTTTTTTTTTTTTTGCTTTTAGGATTTGACAGTCACTGGACTTGTTTCTCTTATGGACTGCACTAATTTACTTTTAGTGCTTCTTTGTGCTGTTAGGTTTAAACTTATTCTGTTGTTCTGTCTAGTCATGTGAAGTGTGTGTGCATATATATAACAAAATTGACCCACATTAATAGAAAAAAAATATCCATATTACTTTAAGCACACTTTAAATGCTAAAGAAGGTTATTGTTTTTGCAAACCTATTGTACTTAATTACAAACTGATGTTATGGAAGCATAGCATTGTCCAAGTTGTCTTGGCAAGCTGAAACATTAAGATTGCCTTCGACTGGAGAAAAGGGGCCTGATTGAAACACTTGAATTCAATAATTAACAGGTTTGGCCAAATACTTTTCTCCATATAAATATATTTCTTGCATACTTCACTACAGTATGTTTGACTTGAAACAAGTAAGTTTCTTACTTACTTATTATTGATATATTTATCTGATATTTAAAAAAAAAATACTTGACAGACATAATTAACCCCATGACCTCTCAATTTATTCATGTACAGTATATTCTTACTCACAGCATGGTTGACCATTTTGGAGATAAAAGTTGGCTTTGCGTTCTTGTAGTACTGCAGATTTCACCAAAGCACAGACACTATGTATCTCTCTTCCCCCTATGTCTGTCACTTTTTCTGTCTCTCTGGAGATAAGCGGGGTGAGAGTGGAGCCTCCTGCAGCCCAAATGAGTTTGGGATTTGGAACACCATCAGACAGACACAAGGAAAACACCCCTACACCATCAGTATTCCAGTTAACAGCAATGGACTCAGGGATGGAGGGAGCCACTGGACAGGAAAAAAAAAGATTTTATATTAATGTTTGTGGTGAAAGAAAAATACCATATACATATGATGTGATGCATCAATATGACCCAAGACGCATCTGTTTCTCCAGTACTTGGACTCCCGCCCCCCCCAAAAAAAGCCTCTTTCCAGTTGTGTTGGACTAATGGCACTTAGTTATTAACCTAGTTAACCCAGTGTAAGTATGTATCCAATGATGTAAACATTACAAGCACTTTTTGTAAGTCGCTCTGGATAAGAGCGTCTGCCAAATGCCTAAATGTAAATGTAAATACCAGTGAATTACATACAGTAATGATTCATGCTGAGAACTATGTTTATTTTCTCCTCCTTATCTAAATACTGGCTTTGGTGCATAATCCCAAGCACTTGATTTAGGTTGTAACAACACAAATTGTGAAAAGGTTCAAAGAGTGTGAATATTCACGAAAGATAACTAATTAGTTATACACTACTTTTAAATTACTTGTAGTCTCATTTAAAAGAAAAATGCATTTACTATTTTTTTTCCTGACATTGATATATTGCACAGAATGTTAGCTGCCGAAATCCTCCAATTATTAGCTTCATGCAAACATGTGTATGACTCTTTTTTTCATAACTGATCAAATTATAACACACTGCACATTTTCTCAAGCCTTTAACTCTTCTTACATGTGAATGTGCATTGAAACTGTCTTACCAATGCGAGAGTTTGTCCAGACTCGCTCTATTGGTGCAAGGAGGGAGCAATGCTCAACTCTGCACACAATCTCTTCATCCTTATCTATGTTCTTCAGCCCGTTCTCCACTTCCTTTAACACCGCCACTGCTCTAAACATTCTTGACTGCATCTGGATCGGCCCCCGTATTTCCCCCAGCCCTTCCTCTTTCTTAACTTCCATCTCCCTGTCATTGCATCGCTTAAGCCAGTTAACTGCAATGTCAGGAGGGTAGAAGCTTGTAATGCTACAGGACAGTGTTAGAAGTCCCGGTTGTGGACTTGATGGGAAACGAGTGCAGCTGATTTCTGATACGGTGGGCTTCTTTATGAACCCTAGTACAAGCAGAAAGAAAGGGATTATAAATTACAAGCACATTTGTATTGTATTCATTTTTGTCATTAGCATGTTTATGGTCACCTTTCTATGTTCTATTCTTTTTGATAGTTATGGCAAATTTACATTTGTATACACAAGTAAAACAAAGACATATGTTTCGTACACACTACTGAATTTATGTCAAAAATTTTCCACATAAATATTAATTAAATGTAGAAATAGAAATTAATGCCATTGACATGCCACTGAATATATGAAAATATTATATGTTAATATTTTATATTTTAATGTAGTAATAGTAAACAAACAAACAAATTAGATAATGTTTACACACTACTAAATAAATGTAAAATATTTTTTTCATATATAGTAAATGATTAAATAAATAAGCAAATAAAAAGAAAATGTTCTTTATATTCCAATGAATATTTGTAAGAAGTTTGATGTGTAAATACTAAAAACAAACATAGATAATGTGTTCCTTATAAAATAATTAATGTACAGTACATGGGCTTGTATGAATGAGATTTAATAAAAATAACTAAATAAGTAAACAAACAGACATAAACAAACGTGTACACAAATAATGTGTTAATTATACAGCAATGAATAGACAGTATGCAAGAGGTTTTAAACCTTAAATAATAAATATAAATACTTATAGACAAGCAAATAAAGAAAGTGTAACGCATCCATGGATACATGAAGGAGGTTGTATAAATATACTTGACAATGAATGAATAAAAGAACGATTTAATGAATCAATCAAAAAATAAATGTTCTTTGCACAATAGTGTAAATAAAAGTTTAAATATCTAAATATTAATTATATGTAAACAAACAAACAAACAAATAAAATGCATTGTTACAGTATATATCTACAGGACATTGTTCTGTAGCTTGCATGCCCCCTCACCTCTGGTCTTTCTTTTGATAGGCTGTTTAAGAGACATGTGATGGATGGTCACCCACACCGCAGTTTCTCCTCTCTCCAGCTCGGCCTTAGGTAACCTGCACTGGCTCCGGGCTGAAAAGAAGCCTTGGGCATCGGGACGTGGTGCTGCAAGGGCTGCTGGGACAGCCACGGGACACAGCTCCCCCCCCTCACAGAACCAGCGGAAGGTGATGACGTCTGGGTGGAAGTGGGAGGCCTCGACCAACATTGTGACTATACCTGGAGAAAGGTACAGTATGTCTTTGTGTTATTTGAAAAAGGTTCTGTGTGTGTTTGCATGTGTGTGTATGTGTGTGCGCCTTATACCTGTCTCTTCATTTGGCTCCGAAAGTTGGATTTCTGAGACCTCAGGTGGTGCTAGTCAACATGAATTGTTTTATTATTGAACAATGACGCACATAGCTAAAAAATAATAATATGTATTTAAAGTATACTATGTATAAAAAGATAATATACAGATAAACAATTATAAAACTTATCATGTTTGTTTAAATAAAAATATACATTGTAGACAAAAACATGCAATAAAAAATATATAAACTGTAGTAAGATTCCTTACACAGGATAGTAAATTTCTCTGACACTCTCTCCATCACTATCTTGTCTTTCCCTTTATAGGAAATCTGGCATTTGAAGACTGACCCTTTATGAACAGACAGGTTAGGGATGAAGGTGAAAGAGGAAAGGAGCTGTTTGTTTGGGCCAGCTGACTGCAGGGGCTTCCTCGTGTGCAGTTTGTAATAACCTAGAGCAGTAGATGGCAGCAAAGCGTTTTTTTCTGACAAAATTGATACACGAGATGCCCTTGGAGTGTGACTTCTTGAGATGTTGCTTTCTTCTCCACAGTAAGAGAGACAGACAGAGAGAATGGATAATGGTCTGTTGTTAGTCCCAATATACAGTATTTATACCAAATCAATATTTTTTTTCACAGTGTAAACATTAATATGATTTATTAGTTCATGTATAGTAACTGAATTATCCTGGGCAGGGTCATAGTGAATTTATCAAAATGAATCAATATTCTGCATTCACAGTTCTTTAACATGGTTATTCATAAATATTAAGTCATTCATTTACATTAACATTTAGGTATTTGGCAGACTTACAGAAAGTGCTTAAGTTTCCATCATTGGAAAGATCCTTACTAGATTAGTAACTATGTAGCATCAGTCAAACACTGTTTTTTTAATGTATTAACCCAAGTATTAGAGAAACAGACATGTCTTAAGTCATTGTTTAAAGATTTCCAGTGACTCAGCTATGCTGACATCTAGAAGAAATTCAATCCACCACCTAGGTGCCAAAATAGATGCATAGTCTAGATGCATGTCTTCCTTGATAACTGAGAGATGGTGGGACCAGCCGAGCGGTGGTGGATTATCGGAGGGAACGCGATGTGGGGTGTGATTAGAGCTGGGAGGTCATTGGGTGCTAGGCCATTTTTAGTTTTGTGGTAAAGTGTCAAGGTTTTGAATTTGACGGAGGCAGCTACCAGAAGCCAGTGCAGGGAGCGGAGAAGTGGGGTGGTGTAGGAGAAGTTTGAGGTTTGATGACGAGCAACATGCAACTGCATACTGGATCAGCCGCAGACATGACATTTTCTATACCACTTATCCTGTACATAAGAGGTATAGAAAATTAACAGATGTTTATGTATGTGCCCTTTGTTGGATTGGCACACATGCACATACACACTATAGGCAATTTTTTTGGTAACACCAATTAGCCTACTCTACATGTGGCAGGATACTGTAGTACCCGGAGGAACAGCACCAAGCACAGGGAGAACATGCAATCTCTATGCACACAGACCCAGGGCAGGAATTAAACCCTCTACCCTGGAGGTACAAGGCAACAGTGCTAACCACTACGCCACCCTTCCATCTGGCAAGTCAGCTAAAATACATTTATAATTAAAAAAGAGTTAAAGTAATTTAAAAGTCTACAAGAATGTAAACACATTTGACAATCTCAGTAATAACTGTTGACCTGAATGAACTGATCTTCGAGTGTGTGTGTGTGTGTGTGTTTTTTGCATGCTATTTTACATACATGGGCTCACACTTTATAATTAAATTACATATTAAAGCTTTATTTATCTCTATCTTTTAAAGTAGTGGTAAGAGGTACCTGTGTAAGATGTATCTACTAAAAGAACATTGTTGAGAAACCAGGCAGTTTGGACTTGATCTGCTCTTCTGCCTTCTATGCTGATGGTGACCCGGCCTTTCTGTCCCACAACCACTCTTGGGGGCAGAATGATGCAAGACACACTTAAACTTTTTTGCTTCTCTACAAAAAGAAGAGAGATACAGTACCAATTAAGTTTTGATTTATTTTCTACATTCTACAACAATACTGGACATTTTTTAAAGTATGAAATAGCACATATAGCATTAGGTAATGAGGAAACAACAACAACAAACAGTCAGTTGTTATTTTAAGACACAAGGGTTCTGTAACAGTTCTTGCAAGAACATTATTATCTCATGAAGACCATCCCAGGAAAGCAAGACTGAAACTTACCTCGACTGCGGAGGAGAAGCTTATTTAGAATTACTAACCTCAAAGACCACCTCATAAATGGATGCAAAGGCTTTTCAGAGCACAAGTAGCAGACACATTTCAATATCAACTGGTCAAAGGAAGTTATGGCATATTTTGGACGTAACAATATAGAAACATATCAAAATCAGGAAAGACCATGGAATTAGAAAATGCGTCTAAACCTTTGACTGGTAGTGCACGCACGCACGCACGTTTTGTTCCAGTAATGTGTTCTGTTTGACAATTCTAGTCATAACAGTCCAACCCAAGATATCTAATGTTCGAATTGAATAATAGCAAGACAAAACTCTATAATACTATAAATAACTAGGAAATTGTTTATTTAGTTTTCATGGTTTTGTAACGTTAATGTATGTTTGTATCTCTGTGCTGCCTCACCATCTCTTCTCTTCCAAGAAAAGCCAAAACAAAGCAGAAGGATGAGAACCAGGGAAATGATCATCATCGCCACTGATGCTTTTGCAGATTTAGTCAGGACTAGCTTCTGCACTGAGAGAATGAGACAGTAAAAAAATTGGATAACAAGCCAGCTCTTTTACTTATTAAACATTACAATAAAATAATAAAGCATGAATAGGCTTAAAAAGCATCCCATGAGGTGAGTTTTAACACTGTTTTCTGTAATGATGTTTTTGAAAAATCAAGACAAAGTTTATTAAGTAAAAATTTCTAAACATGCAGTATATTTATAAAAGTTACCCAACGAATCTGCAGCTGATAGGTCAATGGAGCTCAAAGCTAGATTGGATACATGAGATTGTTGAGCCACACACTGCACTTGTCCAGCTCGCTCTCTCTCCTCTACGCTGAGGGTGTGAAAGTGACGCATTCTATATGTTCCATCATTGTTCTGTTGAATCTGATGGGTCTCAGGCAGGACAGTGCCGTTTCTTTTCCACAGCACAGACACATTCTGTGGGTAGAATCCATTGATTTCACATGCTAAAGTGAGTGGGGATGAGCGTGAGGTGGACGGCACGACAGACACTGTGACTTTGGGGAGAACTAGACGATAAGAAAAGAAAAAAAATTGAAAGAAGGGAGATCAGTCCAATTTTATTGTCATGCCATCCCGAATAAAATTATAAATGAACATCTATATATAATTTAAGATCACACAAAAATAAAGATAATAGATAATAACAGGAACCAATGTGTCGTGAGGATGTTCTACAACATTGTTGAAATGTTTAAAGTTTAAAAGATTGACAAATCAATGTGGTATAAATGGAATCAAACAGAGCATTGACCAATAACATTCCAATAAAAGCATATGCAGTTCTTTTTTTATGTTTTTATAATGTGAAAGGTCCATGAAACAGTTATCACTTGTTATAAAAGATAAAAAACAGTAGTTCCTTTAGTATCTTTTCTTATCTCTTGAAGTTACAAAGACAAAATGAAATTCAGACTCATTACTCAGAAACTGTAAAAAGCAAAGAAACAGTCCTTGGATGCTCTCCTGTCTCCCACAAACCATAAAGGGATTGCTTTGTTTATATACAGTACTATTTTAAGCTGTTTAAATGACGTATCTGATATATAAGTCCTTGTGGAAGTTGTTACTAGAAATTATTTGTTACTAACAGGTTAAGATTTGCTGTTTATTCGACATAACACCTTATGGCACTCAGAATTAAGAATCGAGCAATGCTGTGATTAATGATAATAATATCACACAAGTAAGGGTGCGCTTATATTGAATATACATTCAATATAATGAGAATGGATTTATACATTCTCATTAAAGATTTATGATATCTCTAACTCCACTGAAGTAACAGTTTCAGTGGGACTATTGCTAGAATTGCAATTCTATGTAGCAAAAACAGCAAAAATATATATATATATATATTTTACTATTTATGATATTTATGATATTTTATAATATAGTATTTAGGCTAAATACTGTATAAATACTCTTCAAATGCTCCTTTTCCTTTCAAATGAGTGGACTGGAACTGTTGCTGACTATAGTCTATATTAAGTGTATCAATTTAAGGGATTAGCAATGTACAAGAAAAAAAAGGCCCTGCAAAAGATAAATAAATATGTATATAAATATGTAATGTAAATACATGTAATATAAATAAAGTGACAACTCAAACATATAGTATATAGTCCGGTGACAAAACTCACTTGTGAGATTTATTCTAAACTCTCTCACAAGTGGTTTCTCGAGAGTTTCATGGTTTACCGCACAGGTATATGTAACATTTCGATCAGCAAGTTCAGGAATGAATACCAGCTGGCTAAAACTTTCATATAGACCATCCTTCGTGCGGTTTGTTTTGGATTTTTTAGGAGCTCTGATCTCTTTGTCTGCTCGTGTCCAGGAGAACGTGATGTAAGAAGGGCTGAAGCCTTTCGCCCAACAATCTACTGCACTCTCTTGCCCCAACACTACCTCTGGGGAAGGCACAAAAATGGACGGTGAAACTGTGAATAAAGAAGAATGAGATTTTTTTTTTAATGTGTTCATCCACATTCAAAAATTCAGACAATCAGCAATTTTAACTGTGGCATGGTGGCATGCTGGCATGCTGGTGCCAGACTATTCTCTCTAATAGTCTAGTTTACACAGAATGGTGTAAAAAAACAAACAAAGAACAAAAAGTTAAACTACTGAGCAGGTCTTTGATTGCAAACATCTTGTTTATCATAAGGGTCATTAAAAAGAATAGATAAATGAATTCAAACTGGCATAAGGGCTAAAGTAGCTCCACAGTGATAGTAATCATTATTTAAAATTGTGGTAAACATACAAAAAAACATCTTAGAATACACAACTTGTCAAACATTTACGCTAATGCACTATAACAGCAGATTATATCAGGTTCCACTTCTGTCAGCAGTAATCTGAGGCTTCACTTGGCTCATGCTGGCAGCTTAAACCAGTCTGGACAATATTCTCTTATCAAAATAGCTTTTACATCAATGGAACTACTCTTTACTGGATAACAAAAAAAAAAAAGCTAAATTAATGCTCAGTTAAATATACCTTTTTGTCAATAAGGGGTTTAATGTCCAGGTCATTATACAGTATACTTACTTTATAATGACCTGGATGTAGTAGGGCAAATCTAAAACTGATGAAGCATCTCAGTATAGTCATAAAACATATTTGTTTCCCCAGTTGTTCTACCAGTAGTCAAGTCACCATTACTTACTGCTGCCAAACAATATGTTACATCTGTTTTTTTTCTTCTTAAGATGCCTTGCAGAAATGTGCAAATATGTATTTAAAATATATTTAAAAGACAATTTTTTTTTACAGTCATCCAATACAGATTATGGAGAAAGTACATTGTTATGTTTGATGCCTGAACACATTCACCCCTATGAATCATAAGACCAAGAAAAGAATAAAAAAAGGTCTCACATTCTTTTTGACTAATTTCCAATATTGTGTAAATATCGTGACTGCCAAAGTCACTTTAAAGGTGCAACCCTTTTATCCAAGGTAGTAAATGAAACATTTCAAATATGTTCTTATTGTCCTAATTCTATTAACACTGATGCTAGTTAACCACATTTGGTTATTTTGAACATTTGTAAATTCTAAGCTTATTTTTTAAGATAATAAAGACACTGTCACCTTGTAAAATAATATTGCTGCCTGAGACACGTTTTTCTATGTTTATTGCTGAAAATTAATGAAAATAATTGTATGCAAAGTTATTTAAGTTATTTAAATATTTATAAATTAATAGTTACAAGGCACCCAAATCATGGCTTCATCCTCGAGGTCTCATGTAACTTACCCAAAATGATCAGTGTGACATTGCTGAAGTAATTGGTTAGATTGCTCTGTACATGGCACTCATATACTCCCTGACTGTGCGGAGTAGCATTATACAACGTCAGGGGAAAAAATACATTGGATCCAGTGGCTGACTTGGTCAAGTAATGTACACTTCCTGTTTGATTGTTGGATGCAATGATGGATCCATTAAAGGACCAGGTGGCATTGAGGAATTCATCTGTGTCTGGGAGATGGAACGAACAGGGAAGGACAACAGAGGAGCCCAGACGCACAGATATCTCTGTGGGAAATACTGGGAAAAAGAAGACAGAAATGGACAGAGGTAATTTACCACAGTTACATACAAACCAGAAGTTTGCAACAAATAAATTACCAAACTTTACAACAAATACAAGAAGAGAATATTTTGGGTAGATAAAAAAAAAGCATTTCTCAAGTAAACCTTTTTCATCGTTTATGTTACATGAAAACAAGTTCTATTCAGTCTACTATTAGCCATCAATATTCTGTAGACTGTAGAGTAATAGCCTAAGGAAAAAAAAACACCATAAATGACTTGAATATCAATATTCATAACCAATATCTCATGCCGAGCATGGCAAAAAGATTTATTTTATGATTACATACAAAAATTGATTTAACCGTTGGATAACAGTTTCCTACATTACCCACAATGCTTTTTGTAAACATGCTGGGAGCCATTGGTTTATCTATACCTGAAGAAAGTGATGCAACATAGTCAACAAGTGATGCGTAGGATTTATTGCCTCGAAATATATACTGATACTGCTGTCAAACCCATGTCACTGGACATCTTTTAGAGAACCAACTTAATTTAAACCGAACCAGATCATGAGCTGATAATGATATGTCAAATTTGATCTCAGGTTGTCTTTATCTAGCACATGCAAACAAACAAACAAAAAAACAAACACACACACACACACACACACACACACACACAGACACACACACACACACACACACACACAAAGACTGTGATCATAAATACAAAGTAATAAAAATAAGCTTCTTCTGCACACAATCTGATTTACTATTCCCTATAAAAAAGAGAAGTGTCTGATGTTTTATATACATGTGTGGAAATACAATGATATTTGCACACTATACAGTACAAGCAGTGACTTTCATTGTGTCGTATTAACCAGTATCAAGATAAGAGCGCCATTAACCCCTCTCTTTCCATCACACATTGTTAGTATTTTATCATTTAATAAGGGGAATTCTTTGGCTTGGTGCCAAGTGCAAATCACACTGTTATGCTCTTTTGTCTTAACAACAAATATTTATTGTTATGGTCATCTATTAAACTAATAAAAGACACAATTTTTTATCCGGAACTATATTTATTCTTCTCGCATTGGTTAAATAACATTTGCTATGCTGATCTCGTGTGTAATTTAAGAAAGACGTTTAAAGAAAAAACTGGAAAATTCATTATTTTACATTAAAGTAAAACTTTCAGAAATCGGAGTTTGTAAGTACTCTTTTAATTATGAGCTCAAGCAATAAACATTTACAAGTGAGAGTAATTTAATGGTGTGTTGAATAACCACTGATAAGCAAGTCAATGAAGGTGCTGCATACCAAAAATTAAGTGAACATCAGAAGACTACAGTACAATGATACAATCAAGTGGCAACACAGATCAAAAATGACCAGGAAGAATTCAGTGAAAAAATACAATAGAATAAATTGAAGTTACATTCTTTCTTGGCTTTATGTCTGTTAAGAAAACATACTGAAAGCAATATGTCTATGTCATAGACTCATAGCCACTGCCTTTAGACAGGTCTGGAGAAAAACACTGTATGCCTTATTTAAGCCAGGTTTACTTAAATTATTCTTGATAGTTAGCTAGCAAGATGATCAATCAATCAATCAATCAATCAATCATTACAATGATTTATTCACCCATCCATCCATCCATCCATCCATCCATCTACACATACATACAGTACTGTAGATATATACATATATAATATGTTTGCCTTTAATTGCTCACAATATTATCTGTCAAAAATCATTTATTTACACTTACAAGATCTTATGGTTAAATTGGATACAAGTTCTATATATTTACATGGTTAAATTAGAAAAGATTAGTAAACATGTACATTGTGCTCTGTGCATAGTCACTGACTGGGATTAACTAAGAACTGAGTGCATACTAATTGTGCTGCTTTATGCTAATTTTCATATTGTGATTTAGACACTCCTTCAAATTTCACCTGTTACCTGTTTGATTTAACCAGAACAAAATGATCACTGAAACTGAATACTCACCATGTTTCACTTGGCTCAGGACAAAGAAATACAACAGGACTTTAAACTTCATGGCTCTTTACTGCTCTGAGGACACATATCTTATCAACAACTTTTGTACTCCCTCTCTTAGATAGTGACACCGCTTTTATAGTGATTTGAGACAGTGGGCGTTTTTTGAAGTGGGCAGAGAATCCCAACCTCGAATAGAGGAGTGAACAAACTGCAGAGAGGGAGAGGGAGATTTTAGAACAGTGGTCAATTAAAATTCAACATGGCCGCTATCCAGTGTTTTAGGATACTTTATATTCACGGCATAGAGTGGCCCAGCTGAAGTCTTCATTCACTGGTGACCTCAAAGTAATTAATTACATGTCCCAGTAGAGCAGAAAAATTACTGTAAGTTCCACGAAGGCTTGAACAAGGAGAGAAAAAAGAAGATCAAAGAAAGTGATCTTAACATGATTCACAAGTCTTATAATAATAATAATAATAATAATAATAATAATAATAATAATAATATCTATAATAATCTATATAGATAAATCTATATAATAATAATATAATTATCATTGTAAGTTTGTAAACATTGATACAGGGTGTGCATGTACAGTATGTGCATTTGTACCTGCGCAGCCCCTATCTCTCTCTCTCTCAGTCTCTCTCTCTCTCTCTCTCTCTGCCGGTCTGCCTCTTACAACTGTGGTATGGTTAATGTTCCACATAGATTATTAATTAGTAAGCTATCAGATAAGGTTTAGTCATTCAAAAATGGTTTTCAAGTTAATTTTAAATATTGTTGGTAATCTGAACTATTGTGCCCATTGCCTATAGTAAGAGTGTAGCTTAAAAACAGTCAGTAATTAGTTTTAAACACCTGTAAACCATTTAAATAGCAATAGACAATTCATCAAGTTTATTTTTACTTAGGATTTTAAGACAAAATCTAAAGTTAAGTTTAAAGAAACAATAAGTTTAAAACAAGATTAAATGCAAAAGCAGAACTGAGGGATGGGTAAAAGGAAAATGGGCAGGGAGTGAGATATAAACAGATAGGTCTAGAAAAAGGAAGAAAGAGCAGTGGAGATGTACTCGAGTAAGTAAACGAGCATACAGAGGAAGATTTAAAGGGCTGAGAGAAACACAGGCTCTTTACAGAGAGGGTAAAAAGAAAGCCAGTGTTCAACAAACTTAATGGAGCAAGTAAAAATGCCAACTGGTTAAGACTAGATGATCTGCATGAAAAATAGACGATATTTGCTTAATTTTTTTTTTAATGGTGTTGCTTAAAGTTCATAAAACAATCACAAAAAAAAAACAATCATTAAAAAAATCTAACAGTATTTACAAAAGTATTTAGGGGCAATTCAGTAATTAAATTCAAAGACCATGATAAGGGACAATCAATATGTGTAGTGTCAAAAATGAATATTGCCATAATCACAAACAATAAGTGAAACTAAAAATAACAAGGAACACAGGATCAAGAAACTAAGGGGGGAAATCTGTATGTAATGGAACAAACTGCATGTGATGAAATTATTGCAGTAATAAAAACTAATGAGTAAATAAATAATCAAATGATTTTCTTTCATGTCATCATAGGGGAGCGTTTGCTCCCAGGGGAATTACCAACAACATGCTGTATAAAGAAAAAAATATATTGTGTGACATTATTGAAGTTTACAGAATACAAATTGCCACCTGTCCCGGTTTTCCCAGGAATGTCCAATTTTTTTCAGCTGTCTGTCACATAAAATATATGGCATTTCCCAAAACAAATACTGTCCTGTTTTTATATGGAGCTATATTTTATACAGACAGCATGGTGGCTTAGTGATGAACACTGTCACCTTGCATTCCGGGTTCTATTGCTGCCTTGGGTCTTGGGCATTAAGTTTGCATCGGGTACTTAGATTTCCTCCCACAGTTCAAATACATGTGGATTAGGTTAATTAATGTTCCCAAAATCCCATAATGTGTGAATGAGTGTGTGAGTGTGTATGTGTTGGCCCTGCGATGGATTGACACTCCGTCCAAGGTGTACCCCACCCCATGCCCTAAGTCTCCTGGGACAGGCCCCAGGACCCTATGTACAGGATAAAGTGGTATAGATTATGAGTGAGTGTGTGAATACATATTATACATCTATATTGCGTAACTATAACACATGATCCAGAATTGTTTTGTCAACAAGGCCTAGACTTCTGGACTATTGGTGCCCTAGTACCAACAAATTGCCACTATTGGGTCCTTCGGTGAGGGCCTTAACCCTCACCTGCTCATATGTGTAATAAGATTAAAAAAATGTAAATCACATAGGAGTGTCTGACAAAAGCCTTAAATAAATAATTAAATCCCTTAGGAAACATCAGTATTTTTTTGACAGCTAGTAAGTAACATCAAATATTTTGTAGAATAAGTGTGGCAGACCTAGACAGGGTAAAATTGCAGATGTGCATCAGATTAGTCTGAAATCATCTGTCTTGTTGGTCTTGAAAACTTACTTAGGGTGTGACAAGTCCTGGGTTTAGGGTTGAAAATACTATAAAAGAACCATGAAAATGCATTCCTGAAAGGATGGAGAGCACCCTTATTTGTAACATGGCAGAAAAAGTGAGTGAGCAAGAGATAGAAAATTAAAAAATATATATATGAAAAAAAAAAACTCTTTCTAAAGACCAAACTTATAGATTTTTCTCATTTGCCATATGCATGGTATGCTATAGGTTCTATCGTTCTGAATGTCTTGTAAAGTGAGAGGCTCTTGATCCTCCAAGATCAACATGAGATAGTAGTGCATTTACTCCATGAATCCAAATTCAAATGTTTAAAAGCAATAAAATTAAAATGATAATATTAATAAGTAAAATTATTTAATGATAAACTACTTAAGTAATTAAAAGAAATTAAATTTAATTAAAAGAAGTAAAATGTGAAAGTAGTGAGGAATTGGTCTACATGACATCTGTGGAGGAAATCATGCATGCACGAAAACACCTGAAATTCTATTTGCAGAAGATATTAGAGACAGGGGTAAAGGTAAAGTTGTTTTAGCCTTAATGCTTACGCTATTTCTGTTGGATAACTGTGTTAGCCCATATGGGTATGGTTTTTGGCTAATATTACCTGAAAGGCTGTGGTTGTTATTGTGTGCCATATTAGTTCACACTATACTGTACTCCAATAGGGGACAGTATGTTGCTAAAGGCTGACTGCTAAACTGCTAACACATATCAGAAGATGACAAATATAACAACTTGGGAATACAACTTTATCAGAAACAACTTTACACACTAAAGCAAAGTGTTCTTTTAATACATAAAAATGTGCCTATATAATTTATAAAAGACTTAAGTTTCTTAATTCATCCATGAGCAGCTTGATGCCTGAGTAACTTTCTTAAGTATACTTTTACCACAAGTGAAATAGGGGCATAACAGCAGGAATACCAGAGGGGGTCGGATGATTGGGGGCGGGGCATGTAGGACGACTTTCACACACACTAAGGGATTGGGAATCACTGCTGTCTGGCTCACGGATTACATAAATTGTCTAAATAATGGATTACATTTAAAAAGTAACTAAATAACAGTACCTAAATAGTGGACCAAACACGTTAGATTACTTGTTACATCAAAAATATAACGCAAGTACTGTAACATGTTACTTTGTAACGCACAACACCCAACACTGTATACAGATACAAGCAATCCAAGATTCCACTGTATATAATTATGTGAACAGAGTCACAGCCAATGTTTTAGTTCCAAGTTAAAACATCTGCAGTTTAAATAGAATTTCAGTTTAATTAGCATTACAACTGCCTTTTGTGGCATAGGCTGTCATTATAACTTGGAATTCTAAGACACAGGCAGTAAATAAATAGATGGATACAAACTCACACGAGTGCGCACATAAACACACACTTAACACTGCTTTGACTGGATTTTTTACAAAGGTAAAGTAAAGATTAATTTTTTTGTTTTTTTAACTTTACAATTTATATTAATTTTTATATGCTAAATATTTGGGTTGTGGAATGAATCATCTGAGTTTAATATTTCTTATGGGGTAAATTCACTTTCATATACAAGCATGCTACTGGAATAAATAATACTCGCAATTCAAGGTCTAATAACTGTATAGAATAGGTGAAGACAGACACTATGGATGATTATAAATTTTTAAGGCAATTCTGTTCTGTTATATCACCAAAATAAAAAGTAACTGATGACATATTTGTAATGTGGGCTTGTGGATAAAAGAGAAGGAATATTTTCAATAAAAACATATTGCAAACCTTAATTTTGAACTTGTTACAATGGTTACACCTAGTGGCAGAAAGTAGTAACAATCACAGTATGTGTACACATCAATTCAATTTTATTTTATATAGCTCTTTTTAACAGTGATCATTGTCGCAAATCAGCTTTACTGAATTGGAAGAAAAATAATGAAATTAGAATGATGTCACGCGCGGGCCTGTGTCGGCAGGCTAAAGGACCCAAAAGCAGGCACAACAGATCAAATAGAATTAAAAGTATTTAATGGGAAATATGCTGGAAGCAGATAAAGAAAACGTTAGGCAGTATATATATATATATATATATACACACACACACACACACACACACACATATATATATATATATATATATATATATATATATATATATATATACATATATATACACACAGACATACATATATATATACATATACACACACACACACATATATATATTGTAGCGTTTTTACGCCGGAAGGAATGATGGAGAGACGAGTGAGCTTATTTGCTGCCCAATGCAATGGCTGGGAGTACTTTATTAGGCACTCAGCATGTATAGCATGAGCAGCACCTTCACTCAGGAGCCTACATTCAATTCAGCATCAGCCTGAACTGGAGCACATTTCACACGTCACACCCCCGTCAAACACAACAGGGCCGAAGCCACTTACCCAAACACCTTTCCCCGACATTCCCGCAAGGCATGCTGGTCGTCAGCCGCCGCCCCGCCCACGCCACACTGCCCCCACCCGAGCTGTGACCGTCCCTGGTCACCATGACGACTTTTGTTTTGGAGGCGTGGAGGCGGTCGGCGCTGGCGGTGGGAACGCCGGCGTCCTTTGGCAGGTGAGGGATGAACGCGAACGTAGTCCTGAGGCGGTCCGGCCTCCACAGAGTTCAATGTTTCTCCGGCGTGCAGCTGGCAAGGCGCAAGACGGTCCCGGTGGAGCAAAACTCGTGCCCGCCCCGCCAACCGCACCCGGTAGATGACATTGGAGAGCCGAGCTATTACCGTACAGGGGCCCACCCAGTGAGACACACGCACGGCCGAGAGCTCCCTCCTTCTCCTTCCGGAGGAACACACCCACACCTGCTCGCCAGCAGCAAAATCTCACCCCTGGCTGTGAGTGTCCACGCCCATTCGCCCCACAGGTGCCCCCACCCGAAAGTCTTGCAGCGGTGCCCGCGAGCGCTGGGTGGGGCCCTTCTGCCTGGCGATGAGCGGTTCATAGTTCAGCTGTGAGACCGGCGAGACCGGCGGAGCGACTGCGGGTGACGCAGTAAGACGGCTGCATGCTGGCTTGGACGGCTGATCACCACCGGAGGACCTGGAGGACTGCACGGGGGGAACGTCCTGCGTCGAGGGTTCTACGTCGACACGGCGCTCCACTTGCTCGCAGTACCGGCCACGCGCTTTGCTGCCCGGCCGGCGAGGTAAAGCGCCGGTGTTAGCGCGCAGATTTCCCGCTCGGTCTGCTACCGGAAGTTCCGCCCCCTGGGTGTGTGCTGCTAACCTGTCCGGCTGTGGTTTGGGTCCGAGCAACCTGGCTACCATGAAGTTACCACGCATAGTTCCGCTGGACAAATTCAGCAGCGCACCCCATCTCTCCAGAATGTCCAGCCCCAAAATACAGTCCTCCTCAACATTCCCCACAACGAACCCGTGGGAATAAGTTCGGCCACCCACCTGGACTCGCGCTGTGCGACACGCCTGTACCTTGACGGAGCCCCCAGCAACGGAGCGGATGCTGAAGACAGGATCAGGCCGTCGGCGAACACGGTTGCTTTGCCCCAGTACTCCAGAGCGCAGCAGCGAAACAGTGGAGCCGGTGTCCACGAGCGCTCGCAGTAAGACGCCGTCCAACACACAGTCAATGTAAAGCCCAGCGCGGCTTCCCAAATGTCCTCCCGGCGCTAGTTCAGCGGCTGCTGGTGTACGCTGTCCCGTGCCTCGGCCTCGCCGCGAAACGTCGGAGAGTTGCTCGTTGCCTAGCCGCGACGGGTAGCCCTGTCCCCGGCTAGGTTCACGAACCGAGCGCCACTGAGCTGCAGGCGGTCGCTCGGTTCTTCCGCCGTGATGCACCGCCGATATGGGCTCAGCGCGCTCGGCCTCGCGCAGCGGCAGGTCGCTTTGCCGGCTAACGGCGCGCAGAGCTGTCTCTTGCTCCGGCGCTTGCGCTGCGCCAGCCTCCGCCCCGAGATCCAGCGCCGGGATTTTCACCTCGCCGCTCCGCGTTGGTTGCCGTGGTGTGCTCGCTTTAACGCCGCCGGGAAAGCGCTTCTTCTTCGCAAGTAGTCGCTCCGCTACTCGGCAGCCCGCTTGGATCTTCTGAAGGTCCTCCATTGTGCGCTCGAACCCGTTACTCTCCATCCCACTTCTGACACCAATGTAGCGTTTTTACGCCGGAAGGAATGATGGAGAGACGAGTGAGCTTACAATGCAATGGCTGGGAGTACTTTATTAGGCACTCAGCATGTATAGCATGAGCAGCACCTTCACTCAGGAGCCTACAATTCAGCATCAGCCTGAACTGGAGCACATTTCACACGTCACACCCCCGTCAAACACAACAGGGCCGAAGCCACTTACCCAAACACCTTTGCCCATCACGGTGAACACACCGACATTCCCGCAAGGCATGCTGGTCGTCAGCCGCCGCCCCGCCCACGCCACAATATATATATATATATATATATATATATATATACACACATATATATGCGTAGCAGCGTAGGGCTAAGTCAGGCCGACACCGTGAAGTCCCTTTTACACGAGTTCGCGGACATTTTCGCGGTAGATGAGCACGAGTGCACACATACCAATTTGGTGCAGCACACAATTGATACGGGTAACGCAGCACCTGTTCGGTTACATCCGAGACGCCTTTTCTTAGCTAAACGAGCTAACGCCGAACAAAAGCTGCGTGAGGTGGGCGACTCGGGTGTCATAGAGCCAGCGTCCGGACCGTGGTCTTCACCGGTTGTGTTGGTGCGTAAAAAGGATGAATTCAAAAAGGATGAATCGTAACGGTTTTGTGTCGATTACCGGCAGTTAAACGAGGTGACGCGCAAAGATTCTTATCCGTTGCCGCGAATAGATGATGCGCTGGAACACGTTGCTCGGCATGGTTTAGCTCGTTACATCTGCGTAGCGGGTACTGGCAAGTAAAGCTCGCCCCGGAAGCACGACCTAAAACCGCGTTTTTGATCGGGCAAGGGCTATGGCAATTCCGGCGCATGCCGTTCGGCCTATGTAACGCTCCAGCTACGTTCGAACGGTTGATGGAGAAAGTGTTGGCCGATATTGCTCGCAACCATTGTGTCGTCTACCTGGACGATTTACTGGTACACGGCAGGGAGTTTGAGGTCGCGCTAGCTAACCTACGGGAGGTGTTTTTGCCTATCAGGCGGGCGAATTTGCGGCTCAACCCCAAAAAGTGCCAGCTGTTGCGGCGAGAGACCGGTTTTCTAGGACACGTAATTAGTGCTAGAGGGATTGCCACCGATCCAGCCAAAATTGCGGCGGTACAGAATTGGCCTGAACCGCTAAATGTGTCACAGCTAAGCACCTTCCTCGAGTTAGCCTTGTGTTCGGGCCCCCTCCACAAGTGGATTTACCCACGAAGCCGGGGTTTGATTATTTTTGTTCTTTAAAAGACAAACTGTTCCGTGTCCACGAGTTGGCGCGTAGACACTTGGCGGACGCCGGTGTTAAGCAGCGCCGCTTGTATGATACTCACAGCCGGGGGCGAGACTTTGCTACTGGGGAGCAGGTTTGGGTGTATTCCCCAGGAAGAAAAAGGGGGCTCTCGCCTAAGCTTATGTCGCACTGGGTGGGCCCCTGCACGGTCGTTGCCCAGCTCTCTGATGTAGGTGCGGTTGACGGGGCGGTCGCGATTGGTCGTGCTCCACCAGGACCATCTCGCCCCCTATGTTTCCAAGGCTCACCACTTTACATGTTAATTCCTTTTCAACAAAACCATCTTAAAACATGAAGAGGCCAGGCAGATGTAATACACCAGGGGCAAATCAACAAATAAAGTTCTTCTTAGTTATGATTGAAGATATACTGCTGCAACTCCTGCAGGAATTACAAACCCTGCTTGTGAGATTTGCTGTCTTCCACGACACTTGTATTCTAGCCCTGTTCGACTTGAGTGTAAAGGGCACAACCATACAGACGTTGCGAAGAAAGCCTGGGTAACTTGAACCCCCCCCCCCCCCCCTCCCCCTTAATTTGCTCTGCAACCCTGTGTGTTGAGTATTACCTGCAGACATGTGCTGAAAAACATTGAAAATATACAGTTACCAGCCAACAGCCATCTCGTGCTCCCACAGGCTGGCTCGTTGGTCTAGGGGTATGATTCTCGCTTAGGGTGCGAGAGGTCCCGGGTTCAAATCCTGGATGAGCCCTGATTTAAAAGTGACCACTCTCTGTGGAACATCACACACTGCAACCTTGGGCAGAAGTTTCTGATTAGCCTGGTGGTTAATGAGAGGTTTCAGGTTCCAAATCAGAACATAAGTCCCTGTCAACCAGATCTTGTCTTTAAGCAAATCCTTGTTTCCCAGACTCATGCACATCAGGTTCATTCTGCTTCTACAAAAAGATCTTGAGGCGTAAACAGTACAGTTCTTGAGATCAACAAATAAAGTTCTTCTTAGTTATGATTGAAGATATACTGCTGCAACTCCTGCAGGAATTACAAACCCTGCTTGTGAGATTTGCTGTCTTCCACGACACTTGTATTCTAGCCCTGTTCGACTTGAGTGTAAAGGGCACAACCATACAGACGTTGCGAAGAAAGCCTGGGTGACTTGAACCCCCCCCTTAATTTGCTCTGCAACCCTATGTGTTCAGTATTACCTGCAGACATGTGCTGACAGCCATCTCGTGCTCCCACAGGCTGGCTCGTTGGTCTAGGGGTATGATTCTCGCTTAGGCTGTGAGTGGTCCTGGGTTTAAATCCCGAGCGAGCCCTGATTTAAAAGTGAGCACTCTGAGCGGAGCATCATGGTGACTTTTCTCAGTGAACTCCTGGTTGAACCCAGATTTTACAGTGACCACTCTCTGTGGAACATCACACACTGCAACCTTGGACAGAAGTTTCTGATTAGCCTGGTGGTTAATGAGAGGTTTCATGTTCCAAATCAGAACATAAGTCCCTGTCAACCAGATCTTGTCTTTAAGCAAATCCTTGTTTCCCAGACTCATGCACATCAGGTTACTTCTGCTTCTACAAAAACATCTTGAGACGTAAACAGTATAGTTTTTGAGATAGTGCACAGAGATGATAAAAGGCCCTTTGTGGAATTGCCCACAAATCACTTTCATTGCTGTTTTAATAGCGGTGAATTGAAGGACCTTTTACTTAGGCCTGCAGCCTATTCCAGCCTTGATTTTTTCCTTTCTGGATAGCATTAAGAATTCTCTATTTCTTACCAGCAAAAAGCCTGATTTAGGACAAAGGATTGAACAAGACCTCAGTTTGTTAAAGTATCTTTTCATACAGATTGGAGTTGAGGGAGTTTCTGCAGCTCTTATAAGTAATGGTGACAAAAGCAACCACTTTTCTGGTTACACATTGTAGCAGGTAGCCTGCTGCAGCTCCCAAAGTTGTTGCAAAGCCTTTTCATGTGGAAACGCTGTCTACAAAGACAATTCTGGCCCTGTTTAAAAGGACTGGAATTATAAAAACCATAAATGTGTTCTGAAGAACTACTAGAAACCTTGATCCTTTGTTCCCCATAATGTCTTGAGGAATGATGTCAGGAGTTGAGCATTCCATCTGAGCACCTCCCCTGAAAGGCATGCTGGCTCGTTGGTCTAGGCGTATGGTTCTCGCTTTGGGTGCGAGAGGTCCCGGGTTCAAATCCCGGACGAGCCCTGGTTTTACATTGAACAAGAAGTTGACCTCTCTGTGGAACAAGTGGTTCTGACAAGGGTGCTTGGTTCATGAGAGGTCAAGAAAGGTTCCAACTCCAGTTGAGTCCATAATTCTCTGTCCAGCTGCACCACTGTGACATGGCTGATCATTCCTTGCGAAAACAAAGCCATGTTTCCAAGGCTCACCACTTTACAGGTTAATACCTTTTCAACAAAACAATCTTAAAACATGAAGAGGCCAGGCAGATGTAATACACCAGGGGCAAATCAACAAATAAAGTTCTTCTTAGTTATGATTGAAGATATACTGCTGCAACTCCTGCAGGAATTACAAACCCTGCTTGTGAGATTTGCTGTCTTCCACGACACTTGTATTCTAGCCCAGTTCGACTTGAGTGTAAAGGGCACAACCATACAGACGTTGCGAAGAAAGCCTGGGTGACTTGAACCCCCCCCCCCCCGCCCCTTAATTTGCTCTGCAACCCTATGTGTTCAGTATTACCTGCAGACATGTGCTGACAGCCATCTCGTGCTCCCACAGGCTGGCTCGTTGGTCTAGGGGTATGATTCTCGCTTATTCTGTGAGAGGTCCCGGGTTTAAATCCCGAACGAGCCCTGATTTAAAAGTGACCACTCTGAGCGGAGCATCATGGTGACTTTTCTCAGTGAACTCCTGGTTGAACCCAGATTTTACAGTGACCACTCTCCGTGGAACATCACACACTGCAACCTTGGACAGAAGTTTCTGATTATCCTGGTGGTTAATGAGAGGTTTCAGGTTCCAAATCAGAACATAAGTCCCTGTCAACCAGATCTTGTCTTTAAGCAAATCCTTGTTTCCCAGACTCATGCACATCAGATTCATTCTGCTTCTACAAAAACATCTTGAGACGTAAACAGTACAGTTTTTGAGATAGTGCACAGAGATGATAAAAGGCTCTTTGTGGAATTGCTTACAAATCACTTTCATCGCTGTTTTAATAGCGGTGAATTGAAGGACCTTTCACTCAGGGCATGAAACCAATGTGAAGCAGGAGTTCCTGCAGCCTATTCCAGCCTTGATTTTTTCCTCTCTGGATAGCATTAAGAATTCTCTATTTCTCACCAGCAAAAAGCCTGATTTAGGACAAAGGATTGAACAAGACCTCAGTTTGTTAAAGTATCTTTTCATACAGATTGGAGTTGAGGGAGTTTCTGCAGCTCTTATAAGTAATGGTGACAAAGGCAACCACTTTTCTGGTTACACATTGTAGCAGGTAGCCTGCTGCAGCTCCCAAAGTTGTTGCAAAGCCTTTTCATGTGGAAACGCTGTCTACAAAGACAATTCTAGCCCTGTTTAAATGGACTGGAATTAATAAAAACCATAAATGTGTTCTGAAGAACTACTAGAAACCTTGATCCTTTGTTCCCCATAATGTCTTGAGGAATGATGTCAGGAGTTGAGCATTCCATCTGAGCACTTCCCCGGAAAGGCATGCTGGCTCGTTGGTCTAGGCGTATGACTCTCGCTTCGGGTGCGAGAGGTCCCGGGTTCAAATCCCGGACGAGCCCTGGTTTTACATTGAACAAGAAGTTGACCTCTCTGTGGAACAAGTGGTTCTGACAAGGGTGCTTGGTTCATGAGAGGTCAAGAAAGGTTCCAACTCCAGTTGAGTCCATAATTCTCTGTCCAGCTGCACCACTGTGACATGGCTGATCATTCCTTGTGAAAACAAAGCCATGTTTCCAAGGCTCACCACTTTACAGGTTAATTCCTTTTCAACAAAACCATCTTAAAACAAGAAGAGGCCAGGCAGATGTAATACACCAGGGGCAAATCAACAAATAAAGTTCTTCTTAGTTATGATTGAAGATATACTGCTGCAACTCCTGCAGGAATTACAAACCCTGCTTGTGACATTTGCTGTCTTCCACGACACTTGTATTCTAGCCCTGTTCGACTTGAGTCTAAAGGGCACAACCATACAGACGTTGCGAAGAAAGCCTGGGTGACTTGAACTTTTCCCCCCCTTAATTTGCTCTGCAACCCTATGTGTTCAGTATTACCTGCAGACATGTGCTGACAGCCGTCTCGTGCTCCCACAGGCTGGCTCGTTGGTCTAGGGGTATGATTCTCACTTAGGCTGTGAGAGGTCCCGGGTTTATATCCCGAACGAGCCCTGATTTAAAAGTGACCACTCTGAGCGGAGCATCATGGTGACTTTTGTCAGTGAACTCCTGGTTGAACCCAGATTTTACAGTGACCACTCTCGGTGGAACATCACACACTGCAACCTTGGACAGAAGTTTCTGATTATCCTGGTGGTTAATGAGAGGTTTCAGGTTCCAAATCAGAACATAAGTCCCTATCAACCAGATCTTGTCTTTAAGCAAATCCTTGTTTCCCAGACTCATGCACATCAGGTTCATTCTGCTTCTACAAAAACATCTTGAGACGTAAACAGTACAGTTTTTGAGATAGTGCACAGAGATGATAAAAGGCTCTTTGTGGAATTGCTTACAAATCACTTTCATTGCTGTTTTAATAGCGGTGACTTTAAGGACCTTTTACTCAGGGCATGAAAACAATGTGAAGCAAGAGTTCCTGCAGCCTATTCCAGCCTTGATTTTTTCCTCTCTGGATAGCATTAAGAATTCTCTATTTCTCACCAGCAAAAAGCCTGATTTAGGACAAAGGATTGAACAAGACCTCAGTTTGTTAAAGTATCTTTTCATACAGATTGGAGTTGAGGGAGTTTCTGCAGCTCTTATAAGTAATGGTGACAAAAGCAACCACTTTTCTGGTTACACATTGTAGCAGGTAGCCTGCTGCAGCTCCCAAAGTTGTTGCAAAGCCTTTTCATGTGGAAACGCTGTCTACAAAGACAATTCTAGCCCTGTTTAAATGGACTGGAATCAATAAAAACCATAAATGTGTTCTGAAGAACTACTAGAAACCTTGATCCTTTGTTCCCCATAATGTCTTGAGGAATGATGTCAGGAGTTGAGCATTCCATCTGAGCACCTCCCCAGAAAGGCATGCTGGCTCGTTGGTCTAGGCGTATGATTCTCGCTTCGGGTGCGAGAGATCCCGGGTTCAAATCCCGGACGAGCCCTGGTTTTACATTGAACAAGAAGTTGACCTCTCTGTGGAACAAGTGGTTCTGACAAGGGTGCTTGGTTCATGAGAGGTCAAGAAAGGTTCCAACTCCAGTTGAGTCCATAATTCTCTGTCCAGCTGCACCACTGTGACATGGCTGATCATTCCTTGTGAAAACAAAGCCATGTTTCCAAGGCTCACCACTTTACAGGTTAATTCCTTTTCAACAAAACCATCTTAAAACAAGAAGAGGCCAGGCAGATGTAATACACCAGGGGCAAATCAACAAATAAAGTTCTTCTTAGTTATGATTGAAGATATACTGCTGCAACTCCTGCAGGAATTACAAACCCTGCTTGTGAGATTTGCTGTCTTCCACGACACTTGTATTCTAGCCCAGTTCGACTTGAGTGTAAAGGGCACAACCATACAGACGTTGCGAAGAAAGCCTGGGTGACTTGAACACCCCCCCCCCCCCCCCCGCCCCTTAATTTGCTCTGCAACCCTATGTGTTCAGTATTACCTGCAGACATGTGCTGACAGCCATCTCGTGCTCCCACAGGCTGGCTCGTTGGTCTAGGGGTATGATTCTCGCTTATTCTGTGAGAGGTCCCGGGTTTAAATCCCGAACGAGCCCTGATTTAAAAGTGACCACTCTGAGCGGAGCATCATGGTGACTTTTCTCAGTGAACTCCTGGTTGAACCCAGATTTTACAGTGACCACTCTCCGTGGAACATCACACACTGCAACCTTGGACAGAAGTTTCTGATTATCCTGGTGGTTAATGAGAGGTTTCAGGTTCCAAATCAGAACATAAGTCCCTGTCAACCAGATCTTGTCTTTAAGCAAATCCTTGTTTCCCAGACTCATGCACATCAGATTCATTCTGCTTCTACAAAAACATCTTGAGACGTAAACAGTACAGTTTTTGAGATAGTGCACAGAGATGATAAAAGGCTCTTTGTGGAATTGCTTACAAATCACTTTCATCGGTGTTTTAATAGCGGTGAATTGAAGGACCTTTCACTCAGGGCATGAAAACAATGTGAAGCAGGAGTTCCTGCAGCCTATTCCAGCCTTGATTTTTTCCTCTCTGGATAGCATTAAGAATTCTCTATTTCTCACCAGCAAAAAGCCTGATTTAGGACAAAGGATTGAACAAGACCTCAGTTTGTTAAAGTATCTTTTCATACAGATTGGAGTTGAGGGAGTTTCTGCAGCTCTTATAAGTAATGGTGACAAAAGCAACCACTTTTCTGGTTACACATTGTAGCAGGTAGCCTGCTGCAGCTCCCAAAGTTGTCGCAAAGCCTTTTCATGTGGAAACGCTGTCTACAAAGACAATTCTAGCCCTGTTTAAATGGACTGGAATTAATAAAAACCATAAATGTGTTCTGAAGAACTACTAGAAACCTTGATTCTTTGTTCCCCATAATGTCTTGAGGAATGATGTCAGGAGTTGAGCATTCCATCTGAGCACTTCCCCTGAAAGGCATGCTGGCTCGTTGGTCTAGGCGTATGATTCTCGCTTCGGGTGCGAGAGGTCCCGGGTTCAAATCCCGGACGAGCCCTGGTTTTACATTGAACAAGAAGTTGACCTCTCTGTGGAACAAGTGGTTCTGACAAGGGTGCTTGGTTCATGAGAGGTCAAGAAAGGTTCCAACTCCAGTTGAGTCCATCTAAAGGTTCCAACTCCAGCTGATCATTCCTTGTGAAAACAAAGCCATGTTTCCAAGGCTCACCACTTTACAGGTTAATTCCTTTTCAACAAAACCATCTTAAAACAAGAAGAGGCCAGGCAGATGTAATACACCAGGGGCAAATCAACAAATAAAATTCTTCTTAGTTATGATTGAAGATATACTGCTGCAACTCCTGCAGGAATTACAAACCCTGCTTGTGAGATTTGCTGTCTTCCACGACACTTGTATTCTAGCCCTGTTCGACTTGAGTGTAAAGGGCACAACCATACAGACGTTGCGAAGAAAGCCTGGGTGACTTGAACTAACCCCCCCCCCCCTTAATTTGCTCTGCAACCCTATGTGTTCAGTATTACCTGCAGACATGTGCTGACAGCCGTCTCGTGCTCCCACAGGCTGGCTCGTTGGTCTAGGCGTATGATTCTCGCTTAGGCTGTGAGAGGTCCCGGGTTTATATCCCGAACGAGCCCTGATTTAAAAGTGACCACTCTGAGCGGAGCATCATGGTGACTTTTCTCAGTGAACTCCTGGTTGACCCCAGATTTTACAGTGACCACTCTCCGTGGAACATCACACACTGCAACCTTGGACAGAAGTTTCTGATTAGCCTGGTAAATAATGAGAGGTTTCAGGTTCCAAATCAGAACATAAGTCCCTGTCAACCAGATCTTGTCTTTAAGCAAATCCTTGTTTCCCAGACTCATGCACATCAGGTTCATTCTGCTTCTACAAAAACATCTTGAGACGTAAACAGTATAGTTTTTGAGATAGTGCACAGAGATGATAAAAGGCTCTTTGTGGAATTGCTTACAAATCACTTTCATCGGTGTTTTAATAGCGGTGAATTGAAGGACCTTTCACTCAGGGCATGAAAACAATGTGAAGCAGGAGTTCCTGCAGCCTATTCCAGCCTTGATTTTTTCCTCTCTGGATAGCATTAAGAATTCTCTATTTCTCACCAGCAAAAAGCCTGATTTAGGACAAAGGATTGAACAAGACCTCAGTTTGTTAAAGTATCTTTTCATACAGATTGGAGTTGAGGGAGTTTCTGCAGCTCTTATAAGTAATGGTGACAAAAGCAACCACTTTTCTGGTTACACATTGTAGCAGGTAGCCTGCTGCAGCTCCCAAAGTTGTTGCAAAGCCTTTCCATGTGGAAACGCTGTCTACAAAGACAATTCTAGCCCTGTTTAAATGGACTGGAAGTAATAAAAACCATAAATGTGTTCTGAAGAACTACTAGAAACCTTGATTCTTTGTTCCCCATAATGTCTTGAGGAATGATGTCAGGAGTTGAGCATTCCATCTGAGCACTTCCCCTGAAAGGCATGCTGGCTCGTTGGTCTAGGCGTATGATTCTCGCTTCGGGTGCGAGAGGTCCCGGGTTCAAATCCCGGACGAGCCCTGGTTTTACATTGAACAAGAAGTTGACCTCTCTGTGGAACAAGTGGTTCTGACAAGGGTGCTTGGTTCATGAGAGGTCAAGAAAGGTTCCAACTCCAGTTGAGTCCATAGTTCTCTGTCCAGCTGCACCACTGTGACATGGCTGGTCATTCCTTGTGAAAACAAAGCCATGTTTCCAAGGCTCACCACTTTACAGGTTAATTCCTTTTCAACAAAACCATCTTAAAACAAGAAGAGGCCAGGCAGATGTAATACACCAGGGGCAAATCAACAAATAAAGTTCTTCTTAGTTATGATTGAAGATATACTGCTGCAACTCCTGCAGGAATTACAAACCCTGCTTGTGAGATTTGCTGTCTTCCACGACACTTGTATTCTAGCCCTGTTCGACTTGAGTGTAAAGGGCACAACCATACAGACGTTGCGAAGAAAGCCTGGGTGACTTGAACCCCCCCCTTAATTTGCTCTGCAACCCTATGTGTTCAGTATTACCTGCAGACATGTGCTGACAGCCATCTCGTGCTCCCACAGGCTGGCTCGTTGGTCTAGGGGTATGATTCTCACTTAGGCTGTGAGAGGTCCCGGGTTTATATCCCGAACGAGCCCTGATTTAAAAGTGACCACTCTGAGCGGAGCATCATGGTGACTTTTCTCAGTGAACTCCTGGTTGAACCCAGATTTTACAGTGACCACTCTCCGTGGAACATCACACACTGCAACCTTGGACAGAAGTTTCTGATTAGCCTGGTGGTTAATGAGAGGTTTCATGTTCCAAATCAGAACATAAGTCCCTGTCAACCAGATCTCGTCTTTAAGCAAATCCTTGTTTCCCAGACTCATGCACATCAGGTTACTTCTGCTTCTACAAAAACATCTTGAGACGTAAACAGTATAGTTTTTGAGATAGTGCACAGAGATGATAAAAGGCTCTTTGTGGAATTGCTTACAAATCACTTTCATCGCTGTTTTAATAGCGGTGAATTTAAGGACCTTTCACTCAGGGCATGAAAACAATGTGAAGCAAGAGTTCCTGCAGCCTATTCCAGCCTTGATTTTTTCCTCTCTGGATAGCATTAAGAATTCTCTATTTCTCACCAGCAAAAAGCCTGATTTAGGACAAAGGATTGAACAAGACCTCAGTTTGTTAAAGTATCTTTTCATACAGATTGGAGTTGAGGGAGTTTCTGCAGCTCTTATAAGTAATGGTGACAAAAGCAACCACTTTTCTGGTTACACATTGTAGCAGGTAGCCTGCTGCAGCTCCCAAAGTTGTTGCAAAGCCTTTTCATGTGGAAACGCTGTCTACAAAGACAATTCTAGCCCTGTTTAAATGGACTGGAATTAATAAAAACCATAAATGTGTTCTGAAGAACTACTAGAAACCTTGATCCTTTGTTCCCCATAATGTCTTGAGGAATGATGTCAGGAGTTGAGCATTCCATCTGAGCACCTCCCCTGAAAGGCATGCTGGCTCGTTGGTCTAGGCGTATGATTCTCGCTTCGGGTGCGAGAGATCCCGGGTTCAAATCCCGGACGAGCCCTGGTTTTACATTGAACAAGAAGTTGACCTCTCTGTGGAACAAGTGGTTCTGACAAGGGTGCTTGGTTCATGAGAGGTCAAGAAAGGTTCCAACTCCAGTTGAGTCCATAATTCTCTGTCCAGCTGCACCACTGTGACATGGCTGATCATTCCTTGTGAAAACAAAGCCATGTTTCCAAGGCTCACCACTTTACAGGTTAATTCCTTTTCAACAAAACCATCTTAAAACAAGAAGAGGCCAGGCAGATGTAATACACCAGGGGCAAATCAACAAATAAAGTTCTTCTTAGTTATAATTGAAGATATACTGCTGCAACTCCTGCAGGAATTACAAACCCTGCTTGTGAGATTTGCTGTCTTCCACGACACTTGTATTCTAGCCCTGTTCGACTTGAGTGTAAAGGGCACAACCATACAGACGTTGCGAAGAAAGCCTGGGTGACTTGAACCCCCCCCCCCCCCCCCCCCCCCCCCCTTAATTTGCTCTGCGAACCTATGTGTTGAGTATTACCTGCAGACATGTGCTGACAGCCATCTCGTGCTCCCATAGGCTGGCTCGTTGGTCTAGAGGTATGATTCTCGCTTAGGCTGTGAGAGGTCCTGGGTTTAAATCCCGAACGAGCCCTGATTTAAAAGTGAGCACTCTGAGCGGAGCATCATGGTGACTTTTCTCAGTGAACTCCTGGTTGAACCCAGATTTTACAGTGACCACTCTCCGTGGAACATCACACACTGCAACCTTGGACAGAAGTTTCTGATTAGCCTGGTGGTTAATGAGAGGTTTCAGGTTCCAAATCAGAACATAAGTGCCTGTCAACCAGATCTTGTCTTTAAGCAAATCCTTGTTTCCCAGACTCATGCACATCAGGTTCATTCTGCTTCTACAAAAACATCTTGAGACGTAAACAGTATAGTTTTTGAGATAGTGCACAGAGATGATAAAAGGCTCTTTGTGGAATTGCTTACAAATCACTTTCATCGCTGTTTTAATAGCGGTGAATTGAAGGACCTTTCACTCAGGGCATGAAAACAATGTGAAGCAGGAGTTCCTGCAGCCTATTCCAGCCTTGATTTTTTCCTCTCTGGATAGCATTAAGAATTCTCTATTTCTCACCAGCAAAAAGCCTGATTTAGGACAAAGGATTGAACAAGACCTCAGTTTGTTAAAGTATCTTTTCATACAGATTGGAGTTGAGGGAGTTTCTGCAGCTCTTATAAGTAATGGTGACAAAAGCAACCACTTTTCTGGTTACACATTGTAGCAGGTAGCCTGCTGCAGCTCCCAAAGTTGTTGCAAAGCCTTTTCATGTGGAAACGCTGTCTACAAAGACAATTCTAGCCCTGTTTAAATGGACTGGAATTAATAAAAACCATAAATGTGTTCTGAAGAACTACTAGAAAACTTGATCCTTTGTTCCCCATAATGTCTTGAGGAATGATGTCAGGAGTTGAGCATTCCATCTGAGCACTTCCCCTGAAAGGGATGCTGGCTCGTTGGTCTAGGCGTATGATTCTCGCTTCGGGTGCGAGAGGTCCTGGGTTCAAATCCCGGACGAGCCCTGGTTTTACATTGAACAAGAAGTTGACCTCTCTGTGGAACAAGTGGTTCTGACAAGGGTGCTTGGTTCATGAGAGGTCAAGAAAGGTTCCAACTCCAGTTGAGTCCATAATTCTCTGTCCAGCTGCACCACTGTGACATGGCTGATCATTCCTTGTGAAAACAAAGCCATGTTTCCAAGGCTCACCACTTTACAGGTTAATTCCTTTTCAACAAAACCATCTTAAAACAAGAAGAGGCCAGGCAGATGTAATACACCAGGGGCAAATCAACAAATAAAGTTCTTCTTAGTTATGATTGAAGATATACTGCTGCAACTCCTGCAGGAATTACAAACCCTGCTTGTGAGATTTGCTGTCTTCCACGACACTTGTATTCTAGCCCTGTTCGACTTGAGTGTAAAGGGCACAACCATACAGACGTTGCGAAGAAAGCCTGGGTGACTTGAACCCCCCCCTTAATTTGCTCTGCAACCCTATGTGTTCAGTATTACCTGCAGACATGTGCTGACAGCCATCTCGTGCTCCCACAGGCTGGCTCGTTGGTCTAGGGGTATGATTCTCGCTTAGGCTGTGAGTGGTCCTGGGTTTAAATCCCGAGCGAGCCCTGATTTAAAAGTGAGCACTCTGAGCGGAGCATCATGGTGACTTTTCTCAGTGAACTCCTGGTTGAACCCAGATTTTACAGTGACCACTCTCCGTGGAACATCACACACTGCAACCTTGGACAGAAGTTTCTGATTAGCCTGGTGGTTAATGAGAGGTTTCATGTTCCAAATCAGAACATAAGTCCCTGTCAACCAGATCTTGTCTTTAAGCAAATCCTTGTTTCCCAGACTCATGCACATCAGGTTACTTCTGCTTCTACAAAAACATCTTGAGACGTAAACAGTATAGTTTTTGAGATAGTGCACAGAGATGATAAAAGGCTCTTTGTGGAATTGCTTACAAATCACTTTCATCGCTGTTTTAATAGCGGTGAATTTAAGGACCTTTCACTCAGGGCATGAAAACAATGTGAAGCAAGAGTTCCTGCAGCCTATTCCAGCCTTGATTTTTTCCTCTCTGGATAGCATTAAGAATTCTCTATTTCTCACCAGCAAAAAGCCTGATTTAGGACAAAGGATTGAACAAGACCTCAGTTTGTTAAAGTATCTTTTCATACAGATTGGAGTTGAGGGAGTTTCTGCAGCTCTTATAAGTAATGGTGACAAAAGCAACCACTTTTCTGGTTACACATTGTAGCAGGTAGCCTGCTGCAGCTCCCAAAGTTGTTGCAAAGCCTTTTCATGTGGAAACGCTGTCTACAAAGACAATTCTAGCCCTGTTTAAATGGACTGGAATTAATAAAAACCATAAATGTGTTCTGAAGAACTACTAGAAACCTTGATCCTTTGTTCCCCATAATGTCTTGAGGAATGATGTCAGGAGTTGAGCATTCCATCTGAGCACCTCCCCTGAAAGGCATGCTGGCTCGTTGGTCTAGGCGTATGATTCTCGCTTCGGGTGCGAGAGATCCCGGGTTCAAATCCCGGACGAGCCCTGGTTTTACATTGAACAAGAAGTTGACCTCTCTGTGGAACAAGTGGTTCTGACAAGGGTGCTTGGTTCATGAGAGGTCAAGAAAGGTTCCAACTCCAGTTGAGTCCATAATTCTCTGTCCAGCTGCACCACTGTGACATGGCTGATCATTCCTTGTGAAAACAAAGCCATGTTTCCAAGGCTCACCACTTTACAGGTTAATTCCTTTTCAACAAAACCATCTTAAAACAAGAAGAGGCCAGGCAGATGTAATACACCAGGGGCAAATCAACAAATAAAGTTCTTCTTAGTTATAATTGAAGATATACTGCTGCAACTCCTGCAGGAATTACAAACCCTGCTTGTGAGATTTGCTGTCTTCCACGACACTTGTATTCTAGCCCTGTTCGACTTGAGTGTAAAGGGCACAACCATACAGACGTTGCGAAGAAAGCCTGGGTGACTTGAACCCCCCCCCCCCCCCTCCCTTAATTTGCTCTGCGAACCTATGTGTTGAGTATTACCTGCAGACATGTGCTGACAGCCATCTCGTGCTCCCATAGGCTGGCTCGTTGGTCTAGAGGTATGATTCCCGCTTAGGCTGTGAGAGGTCCTGGGTTTAAATCCCGAACGAGCCCTGATTTAAAAGTGAGCACTCTGAGCGGAGCATCATGGTGACTTTTCTCAGTGAACTCCTGGTTGAACCCAGATTTTACAGTGACCACTCTCCGTGGAACATCACACACTGCAACCTTGGACAGAAGTTTCTGATTAGCCTGGTGGTTAATGAGAGGTTTCAGGTTCCAAATCAGAACATAAGTGCCTGTCAACCAGATCTTGTCTTTAAGCAAATCCTTGTTTCCCAGACTCATGCACATCAGGTTCATTCTGCTTCTACAAAAACATCTTGAGACGTAAACAGTATAGTTTTTGAGATAGTGCACAGAGATGATAAAAGGCTCTTTGTGGAATTGCTTACAAATCACTTTCATCGCTGTTTTAATAGCGGTGAATTGAAGGACCTTTCACTCAGGGCATGAAAACAATGTGAAGCAGGAGTTCCTGCAGCCTATTCCAGCCTTGATTTTTTCCTCTCTGGATAGCATTAAGAATTCTCTATTTCTCACCAGCAAAAAGCCTGATTTAGGACAAAGGATTGAACAAGACCTCAGTTTGTTAAAGTATCTTTTCATACAGATTGGAGTTGAGGGAGTTTCTGCAGCTCTTATAAGTAATGGTGACAAAAGCAACCACTTTTCTGGTTACACATTGTAGCAGGTAGCCTGCTGCAGCTCCCAAAGTTGTTGCAAAGCCTTTTCATGTGGAAACGCTGTCTACAAAGACAATTCTAGCCCTGTTTAAATGGACTGGAATTAATAAAAACCATAAATGTGTTCTGAAGAACTACTAGAAAACTTGATCCTTTGTTCCCCATAATGTCTTGAGGAATGATGTCAGGAGTTGAGCATTCCATCTGAGCACTTCCCCTGAAAGGGATGCTGGCTCGTTGGTCTAGGCGTATGATTCTCGCTTCGGGTGCGAGAGGTCCCGGGTTCAAATCCCGGACGAGCCCTGGTTTTACATTGAACAAGAAGTTGACCTCTCTGTGGAACAAGTGGTTCTGACAAGGGTGCTTGGTTCATGAGAGGTCAAGAAAGGTTCCAACTCCAGTTGAGTCCATAATTCTCTGTCCAGCTGCACCACTGTGACATGGCTGATCATTCCTTGTGAAAACAAAGCCATGTTTCCAAGGCTCACCACTTTACAGGTTAATTCCTTTTCAACAAAACCATCTTAAAACAAGAAGAGGCCAGGCAGATGTAATACACCAGGGGCAAATCAACAAATAAAGTTCTTCTTAGTTATGATTGAAGATATACTGCTGCAACTCCTGCAGGAATTACAAACCCTGCTTGTGAGATTTGCTGTCTTCCACGACACTTGTATTCTAGCCCTGTTCGACTTGAGTGTAAAGGGCACAACCATACAGACGTTGCGAAGAAAGCCTGGGTGACTTGAACCCCCCCCTTAATTTGCTCTGCAACCCTATGTGTTCAGTATTACCTGCAGACATGTGCTGACAGCCATCTCGTGCTCCCACAGGCTGGCTCGTTGGTCTAGGGGTATGATTCTCGCTTAGGCTGTGAGTGGTCCTGGGTTTAAATCCCGAGCGAGCCCTGATTTAAAAGTGAGCACTCTGAGCGGAGCATCATGGTGACTTTTCTCAGTGAACTCCTGGTTGAACCCAGATTTTACAGTGACCACTCTCCGTGGAACATCACACACTGCAACCTTGGACAGAAGTTTCTGATTAGCCTGGTGGTTAATGAGAGGTTTCATGTTCCAAATCAGAACATAAGTCCCTGTCAACCAGATCTTGTCTTTAAGCAAATCCTTGTTTCCCAGACTCATGCACATCAGGTTACTTCTGCTTCTACAAAAACATCTTGAGACGTAAACAGTATAGTTTTTGAGATAGTGCACAGAGATGATAAAAGGCTCTTTGTGGAATTGCTTACAAATCACTTTCATCGCTGTTTTAATAGCGGTGAATTTAAGGACCTTTCACTCAGGGCATGAAAACAATGTGAAGCAAGAGTTCCTGCAGCCTATTCCAGCCTTGATTTTTTCCTCTCTGGATAGCATTAAGAATTCTCTATTTCTCACCAGCAAAAAGCCTGATTTAGGACAAAGGATTGAACAAGACCTCAGTTTGTTAAAGTATCTTTTCATACAGATTGGAGTTGAGGGAGTTTCTGCAGCTCTTATAAGTAATGGTGACAAAAGCAACCACTTTTCTGGTTACACATTGTAGCAGGTAGCCTGCTGCAGCTCCCAAAGTTGTTGCAAAGCCTTTTCATGTGGAAACGCTGTCTACAAAGACAATTCTAGCCCTGTTTAAATGGACTGGAATTAATAAAAACCATAAATGTGTTCTGAAGAACTACTAGAAACCTTGATCCTTTGTTCCCCATAATGTCTTGAGGAATGATGTCAGGAGTTGAGCATTCCATCTGAGCACCTCCCCTGAAAGGCATGCTGGCTCGTTGGTCTAGGCGTATGATTCTCGCTTCGGGTGCGAGAGATCCCGGGTTCAAATCCCGGACGAGCCCTGGTTTTACATTGAACAAGAAGTTGACCTCTCTGTGGAACAAGTGGTTCTGACAAGGGTGCTTGGTTCATGAGAGGTCAAGAAAGGTTCCAAATCCAGTTGAGTCCATAATTCTCTGTCCAGCTGCACCACTGTGACATGGCTGATCATTCCTTGTGAAAACAAAGCCATGTTTCCAAGGCTCACCACTTTACAGGTTAATTCCTTTTCAACAAAACCATCTTAAAACAAGAAGAGGCCAGGCAGATGTAATACACCAGGGGCAAATCAACAAATAAAGTTCTTCTTAGTTATAATTGAAGATATACTGCTGCAACTCCTGCAGGAATTACAAACCCTGCTTGTGAGATTTGCTGTCTTCCACGACACTTGTATTCTAGCCCTGTTCGACTTGAGTGTAAAGGGCACAACCATACAGACGTTGCGAAGAAAGCCTGGGTGACTTGAACCCCCCCCCCCCCTTAATTTGCTCTGCGAACCTATGTGTTGAGTATTACCTGCAGACATGTGCTGACAGCCATCTCGTGCTCCCATAGGCTGGCTCGTTGGTCTAGAGGTATGATTCTCGCTTAGGCTGTGAGAGGTCCTGGGTTTAAATCCCGAACGAGCCCTGATTTAAAAGTGAGCACTCTGAGCGGAGCATCATGGTGACTTTTCTCAGTGAACTCCTGGTTGAACCCAGATTTTACAGTGACCACTCTCCGTGGAACATCACACACTGCAACCTTGGACAGAAGTTTCTGATTAGCCTGGTGGTTAATGAGAGGTTTCAGGTTCCAAATCAGAACATAAGTGCCTGTCAACCAGATCTTGTCTTTAAGCAAATCCTTGTTTCCCAGACTCATGCACATCAGGTTCATTCTGCTTCTACAAAAACATCTTGAGACGTAAACAGTATAGTTTTTGAGATAGTGCACAGAGATGATAAAAGGCTCTTTGTGGAATTGCTTACAAATCACTTTCATCGCTGTTTTAATAGCGGTGAATTGAAGGACCTTTCACTCAGGGCATGAAAACAATGTGAAGCAGGAGTTCCTGCAGCCTATTCCAGCCTTGATCTTTTCCTCTCTGGATAGCATTAAGAATTCTCTATTTCTCACCAGCAAAAAGCCTGATTTAGGACAAAGGATTGAACAAGACCTCAGTTTGTTAAAGTATCTTTTCATACAGATTGGAGTTGAGGGAGTTTCTGCAGCTCTTATAAGTAATGGTGACAAAAGCAACCACTTTTCTGGTTACACATTGTAGCAGGTAGCCTGCTGCAGCTCCCAAAGTTGTTGCAAAGCCTTTTCATGTGGAAACGCTGTCTACAAAGACAATTCTAGCCCTGTTTAAATGGACTGGAATTAATAAAAACCATAAATGTGTTCTGAAGAACTACTAGAAAACTTGATCCTTTGTTCCCCATAATGTCTTGAGGAATGATGTCAGGAGTTGAGCATTCCATCTGAGCACTTCCCCTGAAAGGGATGCTGGCTCGTTGGTCTAGGCGTATGATTCTCGCTTCGGGTGCGAGAGGTCCCGGGTTCAAATCCCGGACGAGCCCTGGTTTTACATTGAACAAGAAGTTGACCTCTCTGTGAAACAAGTGGTTCTGACAAGGGTGCTTGGTTCATGAGAGGTCAAGAAAGGTTCCAACTCCAGTTGAGTCCATAATTCTCTGTCCAGCTGCACCACTGTGACATGGCTGATCATTCCTTGTGAAAACAAAGCCATGTTTCCAAGGCTCACCACTTTACAGGTTAATTCCTTTTCAACAAAACCATCTTAAAACAAGAAGAGGCCAGGCAGATGTAATACACCAGGGGCAAATCAACAAATAAAGTTCTTCTTAGTTATAATTGAAGATATACTGCTGCAACTCCTGCAGGAATTACAAACCCTGCTTGTGAGATTTGCTGTCTTCCACGACACTTGTATTCTAGCCCTGTTCGACTTGAGTGTAAAGGGCACAACCATACAGACGTTGCGAAGAAAGCCTGGGTGACTTGAACCCACCCCCCCCCCCCTTAATTTGCTCTGCGAACCTATGTGTTGAGTATTACCTGCAGACATGTGCTGACAGCCATCTCGTGCTCCCATAGGCTGGCTCGTTGGTCTAGAGGTATGATTCTCGCTTAGGCTGTGAGAGGTCCTGGGTTTAAATCCCGAACGAGCCCTGATTTAAAAGTGAGCACTCTGAGCGGAGCATCATGGTGACTTTTCTCAGTGAACTCCTGGTTGAACCCAGATTTTACAGTGACCACTCTCCGTGGAACATCACACACTGCAACCTTGGACAGAAGTTTCTGATTAGCCTGGTGGTTAATGAGAGGTTTCAGGTTCCAAATCAGAACATAAGTGCCTGTCAACCAGATCTTGTCTTTAAGCAAATCCTTGTTTCCCAGACTCATGCACATCAGGTTCATTCTGCTTCTACAAAAACATCTTGAGACGTAAACAGTATAGTTTTTGAGATAGTGCACAGAGATGATAAAAGGCTCTTTGTGGAATTGCTTACAAATCACTTTCATCGCTGTTTTAATAGAGGTGAATTGAAGGACCTTTCACTCAGGGCATGAAAACAATGTGAAGCAGGAGTTCCTGCAGCCTATTCCAGCCTTGATTTTTTCCTCTCTGGATAGCATTAAGAATTCTCTATTTCTCACCAGCAAAAAGCCTGATTTAGGACAAAGGATTGAACAAGACCTCAGTTTGTTAAAGTATCTTTTCATACAGATTGGAGTTGAGGGAGTTTCTGCAGCTCTTATAAGTAATGGTGACAAAAGCAACCACTTTTCTGGTTACACATTGTAGCAGGTAGCCTGCTGCAGCTCCCAAAGTTGTTGCAAAGCCTTTTCATGTGGAAACGCTGTCTACAAAGACAATTCTAGCCCTGTTTAAATGGACTGGAATTAATAAAAACCATAAATGTGTTCTGAAGAACTACTAGAAAACTTGATCCTTTGTTCCCCATAATGTCTTGAGGAATGATGTCAGGAGTTGAGCATTCCATCTGAGCACTTCCCCTGAAAGGGATGCTGGCTCGTTGGTCTAGGCGTATGATTCTCGCTTCGGGTGCGAGAGGTCCCGGGTTCAAATCCCGGACGAGCCCTGATTTTACATTGAACAAGAAGTTGACCTCTCTGTGGAACAAGTGGTTCTGACAAGGGTGCTTGGTTCATGAGAGGTCAAGAAAGGTTCCAACTCCAGTTGAGTCCATAATTCTCTGTCCAGCTGCACCACTGTGACATGGCTGATCATTCCTTGTGAAAACAAAGCCATGTTTCCAAGGCTCACCACTTTACAGGTTAATTCCTTTTCAACAAAACCATCTTAAAACAAGAAGAGGCCAGGCAGATGTAATACACCAGGGGCAAATCAACAAATAAAGTTCTTCTTAGTTATGATTGAAGATATACTGCTGCAACTCCTGCAGGAATTACAAACCCTGCTTGTGAGATTTGCTGTCTTCCACGACACTTGTATTCTAGCCCTGTTCGACTTGAGTGTAAAGGGCACAACCATACAGACGTTGCGAAGAAAGCCTGGGTGACTTGAACCCCCCCCCCCCCCCCCCCCTTAATTTGCTCTGCAACCCTATGTGTTCAGTATTACCTGCAGACATGTGCTGACAGCCATCTCGTGCTCCCACAGGCTGGCTCGTTGGTCTAGGGGTATGATTCTCGCTTAGGCTGTGAGTGGTCCTGGGTTTAAATCCCGAGCGAGCCCTGATTTAAAAGTGAGCACTCTGAGCGGAGCATCATGGTGACTTTTCTCAGTGAACTCCTGGTTGAACCCAGATTTTACAGTGACCACTCTCCGTGGAACATCACACACTGCAACCTTGGACAGAAGTTTCTGATTAGCCTGGTGGTTAATGAGAGGTTTCAGGTTCCAAATCAGAACATAAGTGCCTGTCAACCAGATCTTGTCTTTAAGCAAATCCTTGTTTCCCAGACTCATGCACATCAGGTTCATTCTGCTTCTACAAAAACATCTTGAGACGTAAACAGTATAGTTTTTGAGATAGTGCACAGAGATGATAAAAGGCTCTTTGTGGAATTGCTTACAAATCACTTTCATCGCTGTTTTAATAGCGGTGAATTGAAGGACCTTTCACTCAGGGCATGAAAACAATGTGAAGCAGGAGTTCCTGCAGCCTATTCCAGCCTTGATTTTTTCCTCTCTGGATAGCATTAAGAATTCTCTATTTCTCACCAGCAAAAAGCCTGATTTAGGACAAAGGATTGAACAAGACCTCAGTTTGTTAAAGTATCTTTTCATACAGATTGGAGTTGAGGGAGTTTCTGCAGCTCTTATAAGTAATGGTGACAAAAGCAACCACTTTTCTGGTTACACATTGTAGCAGGTAGCCTGCTGCAGCTCCCAAAGTTGTTGCAAAGCCTTTTCATGTGGAAACGCTGTCTACAAAGACAATTCTAGCCCTGTTTAAATGGACTGGAATTAATAAAAACCATAAATGTGTTCTGAAGAACTACTAGAAAACTTGATCCTTTGTTCCCCATAATGTCTTGAGGAATGATGTCAGGAGTTGAGCATTCCATCTGAGCACTTCCCCTGAAAGGGATGCTGGCTCGTTGGTCTAGGCGTATGATTCTCGCTTCGGGTGCGAGAGGTCCCGGGTTCAAATCCCGGACGAGCCCTGGTTTTACATTGAACAAGAAGTTGACCTCTCTGTGAAACAAGTGGTTCTGACAAGGGTGCTTGGTTCATGAGAGGTCAAGAAAGGTTCCAACTCCAGTTGAGTCCATAATTCTCTGTCCAGCTGCACCACTGTGACATGGCTGATCATTCCTTGTGAAAACAAAGCCATGTTTCCAAGGCTCACCACTTTACAGGTTAATTCCTTTTCAACAAAACCATCTTAAAACAAGAAGAGGCCAGGCAGATGTAATACACCAGGGGCAAATCAACAAATAAAGTTCTTCTTAGTTATAATTGAAGATATACTGCTGCAACTCCTGCAGGAATTACAAACCCTGCTTGTGAGATTTGCTGTCTTCCACGACACTTGTATTCTAGCCCTGTTCGACTTGAGTGTAAAGGGCACAACCATACAGACGTTGCGAAGAAAGCCTGGGTGACTTGAACCCACCCCCCCCCCCCTTAATTTGCTCTGCGAACCTATGTGTTGAGTATTACCTGCAGACATGTGCTGACAGCCATCTCGTGCTCCCATAGGCTGGCTCGTTGGTCTAGAGGTATGATTCTCGCTTAGGCTGTGAGAGGTCCTGGGTTTAAATCCCGAACGAGCCCTGATTTAAAAGTGAGCACTCTGAGCGGAGCATCATGGTGACTTTTCTCAGTGAACTCCTGGTTGAACCCAGATTTTACAGTGACCACTCTCCGTGGAACATCACACACTGCAACCTTGGACAGAAGTTTCTGATTAGCCTGGTGGTTAATGAGAGGTTTCAGGTTCCAAATCAGAACATAAGTGCCTGTCAACCAGATCTTGTCTTTAAGCAAATCCTTGTTTCCCAGACTCATGCACATCAGGTTCATTCTGCTTCTACAAAAACATCTTGAGACGTAAACAGTATAGTTTTTGAGATAGTGCACAGAGATGATAAAAGGCTCTTTGTGGAATTGCTTACAAATCACTTTCATCGCTGTTTTAATAGAGGTGAATTGAAGGACCTTTCACTCAGGGCATGAAAACAATGTGAAGCAGGAGTTCCTGCAGCCTATTCCAGCCTTGATTTTTTCCTCTCTGGATAGCATTAAGAATTCTCTATTTCTCACCAGCAAAAAGCCTGATTTAGGACAAAGGATTGAACAAGACCTCAGTTTGTTAAAGTATCTTTTCATACAGATTGGAGTTGAGGGAGTTTCTGCAGCTCTTATAAGTAATGGTGACAAAAGCAACCACTTTTCTGGTTACACATTGTAGCAGGTAGCCTGCTGCAGCTCCCAAAGTTGTTGCAAAGCCTTTTCATGTGGAAACGCTGTCTACAAAGACAATTCTAGCCCTGTTTAAATGGACTGGAATTAATAAAAACCATAAATGTGTTCTGAAGAACTACTAGAAAACTTGATCCTTTGTTCCCCATAATGTCTTGAGGAATGATGTCAGGAGTTGAGCATTCCATCTGAGCACTTCCCCTGAAAGGGATGCTGGCTCGTTGGTCTAGGCGTATGATTCTCGCTTCGGGTGCGAGAGGTCCCGGGTTCAAATCCCGGACGAGCCCTGATTTTACATTGAACAAGAAGTTGACCTCTCTGTGGAACAAGTGGTTCTGACAAGGGTGCTTGGTTCATGAGAGGTCAAGAAAGGTTCCAACTCCAGTTGAGTCCATAATTCTCTGTCCAGCTGCACCACTGTGACATGGCTGATCATTCCTTGTGAAAACAAAGCCATGTTTCCAAGGCTCACCACTTTACAGGTTAATTCCTTTTCAACAAAACCATCTTAAAACAAGAAGAGGCCAGGCAGATGTAATACACCAGGGGCAAATCAACAAATAAAGTTCTTCTTAGTTATGATTGAAGATATACTGCTGCAACTCCTGCAGGAATTACAAACCCTGCTTGTGAGATTTGCTGTCTTCCACGACACTTGTATTCTAGCCCTGTTCGACTTGAGTGTAAAGGGCACAACCATACAGACGTTGCGAAGAAAGCCTGGGTGACTTGAACCCCCCCCCCCCCCCCCCCTTAATTTGCTCTGCAACCCTATGTGTTCAGTATTACCTGCAGACATGTGCTGACAGCCATCTCGTGCTCCCACAGGCTGGCTCGTTGGTCTAGGGGTATGATTCTCGCTTAGGCTGTGAGTGGTCCTGGGTTTAAATCCCGAGCGAGCCCTGATTTAAAAGTGAGCACTCTGAGCGGAGCATCATGGTGACTTTTCTCAGTGAACTCCTGGTTGAACCCAGATTTTACAGTGACCACTCTCCGTGGAACATCACACACTGCAACCTTGGACAGAAGTTTCTGATTAGCCTGGTGGTTAATGAGAGGTTTCAGGTTCCAAATCAGAACATAAGTGCCTGTCAACCAGATCTTGTCTTTAAGCAAATCCTTGTTTCCCAGACTCATGCACATCAGGTTCATTCTGCTTCTACAAAAACATCTTGAGACGTAAACAGTATAGTTTTTGAGATAGTGCACAGAGATGATAAAAGGCTCTTTGTGGAATTGCTTACAAATCACTTTCATCGCTGTTTTAATAGCGGTGAATTGAAGGACCTTTCACTCAGGGCATGAAAACAATGTGAAGCAGGAGTTCCTGCAGCCTATTCCAGCCTTGATTTTTTCCTCTCTGGATAGCATTAAGAATTCTCTATTTCTCACCAGCAAAAAGCCTGATTTAGGACAAAGGATTGAACAAGACCTCAGTTTGTTAAAGTATCTTTTCATACAGATTGGAGTTGAGGGAGTTTCTGCAGCTCTTATAAGTAATGGTGACAAAAGCAACCACTTTTCTGGTTACACATTGTAGCAGGTAGCCTGCTGCAGCTCCCAAAGTTGTTGCAAAGCCTTTTCATGTGGAAACGCTGTCTACAAAGACAATTCTAGCCCTGTTTAAATGGACTGGAATTAATAAAAACCATAAATGTGTTCTGAAGAACTACTAGAAAACTTGATCCTTTGTTCCCCATAATGTCTTGAGGAATGATGTCAGGAGTTGAGCATTCCATCTGAGCACTTCCCCTGAAAGGGATGCTGGCTCGTTGGTCTAGGCGTATGATTCTCGCTTCGGGTGCGAGAGGTCCCGGGTTCAAATCCCGGACGAGCCCTGGTTTTACATTGAACAAGAAGTTGACCTCTTTGTGGAACAAGTGGTTCTGACAAGGGTGCTTGGTTCATGAGAGGTCAAGAAAGGTTCCAACTCCAGTTGAGTCCATAATTCTCTGTCCAGCTGCACCACTGTGACATGGCTGATCATTCCTTGTGAAAACAAAGCCATGTTTCCAAGGCTCACCACTTTACAGGTTAATTCCTTTTCAACAAAACCATCTTAAAACAAGAAGAGGCCAGGCAGATGTAATACACCAGGGGCAAATCAACAAATAAAGTTCTTCTTAGTTATAATTGAAGATATACTGCTGCAACTCCTGCAGGAATTACAAACCCTGCTTGTGAGATTTGCTGTCTTCCACGACACTTGTATTCTAGCCCTGTTCGACTTGAGTGTAAAGGGCACAACCATACAGACGTTGCGAAGAAAGCCTGGGTGACTTGAACCCCCCCCCCCTTAATTTGCTCTGCAACCCTATGTGTTGAGTATTACCTGCAGACATGTGCTGACAGCCATCTCGTGCTCCCACAGGCTGGCTCGTTGGTCTAGGGGTATGATTCTCGCTTAGACTGTGAGAGGTCCCGGGTTTATATCCCGAACGAGCCCTGATTTAAAAGTGACCACTCTGAGCGGAGCATCATGGTGACTTTTCTCAGTGAACTCCTGGTTGAACCCAGATTTTACAGTGACCACTCTCCGTGGAACATCACACACTGCAACCTTGGACAGAAGTTTCTGATTAGCCTGGTGGTTAATGAGAGGTTTCAGGTTCCAAATCAGAACATAAGTCCCTGTCAACCAGATCTTGTCTTTAAGCAAATCCTTGTTTCCCAGACTCATGCACATCAGGTTCCTTCTGCTTCTACAAAAACATCTAGAGACGTAAACAGTACAGTTTTTGAGATAGTGCAAAGAGATGATAAAAGGCTCTTTGTGGAATTGCTTACAAATCACTTTCATCCCTGTTTTAATAGCGGTGAATTGAAGGACCTTTCACTTAGGGCATGAAAACAATGTGAAGCAGGAGTTCCTGCAGCCTATTCCAGCCTTGATTTTTTCCTCTCTGGATAGCATTAAGAATTCTCTATTTCTCACCAGCAAAAAGCCTGATTTAGGACAAAGGATTGAACAAGACCTCAGTTTGTTAAAGTATCTTTTCATACAGATTGGAGTTGAGGGAGTTTCTGCAGCTCTTATAAGTAATGGTGACAAAAGCAACCACTTTTCTGGTTACACATTGTAGCAGGTAGTCTGCTGCAGCTCCCAAAGTTGTCGCAAAGCCTTTTCATGTGGAAACGCTGTCCAAAAAGACAATTCTGGCTCTGTTTAAATGGACTGGAATTAATAAAAAACATAAATGTGTTCTGAAGAACTACTAGAAACCTTGATCCTTTGTTCCCCATAATGTCTTGAGGAATGATGTCAGGAGTTGAGCATTCCATCTGAGCACGTCCCCCGAAAGGCATGCTGGCTCGTTGGTCTAGGCGTATGATTCTCGCTTCGGGTGCGAGAGGTCCCGGGTTCAAATCCCGGATGAGCCCTGGTTTTACATTGAACAAGAAGTTGACCTCTCTGTGGAACAAGTGGTTCTGACAAGGGTGCTTGGTTCATGAGAGGTCAAGAAAGGTTTCAACTCCAGTTGAGTCCATAATTCTCTGTCCAGCTGCACCACTGTGACATGGCTGATAATTCCTTGTGAAAACAAAGCCATGTTTCCAAGGCTCACCACTTTGCATGTTAATTCCTTTTCAACAAAACCATCTTAAAACATGAGGAGGCCAGGCAGATGTAATACACCAGGGGCAAATCAACTAATAAGGTTCTTCTTAGTTATGATTGATGATATACTGCTGCAACTCCTGCAGGAATTACAAACCCTGCTTGTGAGATTTGCTGTCTTCCACGACACTTGCACTCTAGCCCTGTTCGACTTGAGTGTAAAGGGCACAACCATACAGACGTTGCGAAGAAAGCCTGGGTGACTTGAACTTTTCCCCCCCTTAATTTGCTCTGCAACCCTATGTGTTGAGTATTACCTGCAGACATGTGCTGAAAAACATTGAAAATATACAGTTACCAGCCAAACAGCCATCCCGTACTCCCACAGTCTGGCTCGTTGGTCTAGGCGTATGATTCTCGCTTAGGGTGCGAGAGGTCCCGGGTTCAAATCCCGGACGAGCCCTGGTTTTACATTGAACAAGAAGTTGACCTCTCTGTGGAACAAGTGGTTCTGACAAGGGTGCTTGGTTCATGAAAGGGTCAAGAAAGGTTCCAACTCCAGTTGAGTCCATAATTCTCTGTCCAGCTGCACCACTGTGACATGGCTGATCAATTTCTTTTCAACAAAACCATCTTAAAACATGAAGAGGCCAGGCAGATGTAATACACCAGGGGCAAATCAACAAATAAAGTTCTTCTTAGTTATGATTAAAGATATACTGCTGCAACTCCTGCAGGAATTACAAACCCTGCTTTTGAGATTTGCTGTCTTCCACGACACTTGTATTCTAGCCCTGTTCGACTTGAGTGTAAAGGGCACAACCATACAGACGTTGCGAAGAAAGCCTGGGTGACTTGAACCCCCCCCCCCTTAATTTGCTCTGCGAACCTATGTGTTGATTATTACCTGCAGACATGTGCTGACAGCCATTTCGTGCTCCCACAGGCTGGCTCGTTGGTCTAGGGGTATGATTCTCGCTTAGGCTGTGAGAGGTCCCGGGTTTATATCCGGAACGAGCCCTGATTAAAAAGTGACCACTCTGAGCGGAGCATCATGGTGACTTTTCTCAGTGAACTCCTGGTTGAACCCAGATTTTACAGTGACCACTTTCCGTGGAACATCACACACTGCAACCTTGGACAGAAGTTTCTGATTAGCCTGGTGGTTAATGAGAGGTTTCAGGTTCCAAATCAGAACATAAGTCCCTGTCAACCAGATCTTGTCTTTAAGCAAATCCTTGTTTCCCAGACTCATGCACATCAGGTTACTTCTGCTTCTACAAAAACATCTTGAGACATAAACAGTACAGTTCTTGAGATAGTGCACAGAGATGATAAAAGGCTCTTTGTGGAATTGCTCACAAATCACTTTCGTCGCTGTTTTAATAGAGCTGAATTGAAGGACCTTTCACTCAGGGCATGAAAACAATGTGAAGCAGGAGTTCCTGCAGCCTATTCCAGCCTTGATTTTTTCCTCTCTGGATAGCATTAAGAATTCTCTATTTCTCACCAGCAAAAAGCCTGATTTAGGACAAAGGATTGAACAAGACCTCAGTTTGTTAAAGTATCTTTTCATACAGATTGGAGTCGAGGGAGTTTCTGCAGCTCTTATAAGTAATGGTGACAAAAGCAACCACTTTTCTGGTTACACATTGTAGAAGGTAGTCTGCTGCAGCTCCCAAAGTTGTTGCAAAGCCTTTTCATGTGGAAACGCTGTCTACAAAGACAATTCTGGCCCTGTTTAAATGGACTGGAATAAATAAAAACCATAAATGTGTTCTGAAGAACTACTAGAAACCTTGATCCTTTGTTCCCCATAATGTCTTGAGGAATGATGTCAGGAGTTGAGCATTCCGTCTGAGCACCTCCCCCGAAAGGAATGCTGGCTCGTTGGTCTAGGCGTATGATTCTCGCTTCGGGTGCGAGAGGTCCCGGGTTCAAATCCCGGACGAGCCCTGGTTTTACATTGAACAAGAAGTTGACCTCTCTGTCGAACAAGTGGTTCTGACAAGGGTGCTTGGTTCATGAGAGGTCAAGAAAGGTTCCAACTCCAGTTGAGTCCATAATTCTCTGTCCAGCTGCACCACTGTGACATGGCTGATCATTCCTTGTGAAAACAAAGCCATGTTTCCAAGGCTCACCACTTTACATGTTAATTCCTTTTCAACAAAACCATCTTAAAACATGAGGAGGCCAGGCAGATGTAATACACCAGGGGCAAATCAACTAATAAAGTTCTTCTTAGTTATGATTGATGATATACTGCTGCAACTCCTGCAGGAATTACAAACCCTGCTTGTGAGATTTGCTGTCTTCCACGACACTTGCACTCTAGCCCTGTTCGACTTGAGTGTAAAGGGCACAACCATACAGACGTTGCGAAGAAAGCCTGGGTGACTTGAACTTTCCCCCCCCTTAATTTGCTCTGCAACCCTATGTGTTGAGTATTACCTGCAGACATGTGCTGAAAAACATTGAAAATATACAGTTACCAGCCAAACAGCCATCCCGTACTCCCACAGTCTGGCTCGTTGGTCTAGGGGTATGATTCTCGCTTCGGGTGCGAGAGGTCCCGGGTTCAAATCCCGGACGAGCCCTGATTTAAAAGTGACCACTCTGAGCGGAACATCACAGTGACTTTTCTCAGTGAGATCCTGGTTGAACCCCGATTTTACAGTGACCACTCTCCGTGGAACATCACACACTGCAACCTTGGACAAAAGTTTCTGATTAGCCTGGTGGTTAATGAGAGGTTTCAGGTTCCAAATCAGAACATAAGTCCCTGTCAACCAGATCTTGTCTTTAAGCAAATCCCTGTTTCCCAGACTTATGCACATCAGGTTCAATCTGCTTCTACAAAAACATCTTGAGACATAAACAGTACAGTTCGTGAGATAGTGCACAGAGATGATAAAAGCCTCTTTGTGGAATTGCTCACAAATCACTTTCATCGCTGTTTTAATAGAGTTGAATTGAAGGACCTTTCACTCAGGGCATGAAAACAATGTGAAGCAGGAGTTCCTGCAGCCTATTCCAGCCTTGATTTTTTCCTCTCTGGATAGCATTAAGAATTCTCTATTTCTCACCAGCAAAAAGCCTGATTTAGGACAAAGGATTGAACAAGACCTCAGTTTGTTAAAGTATCTTTTCATACAGATTGGAGTCGAGGGAGTTTCTGCAGCTCTTATAAGTAATGGTGACAAAAGCAACCACTTTTCTGGTTACACATTGTAGAAGGTAGTCTGCTGCAGCTCCCAAAGTTGTCGCAAAGCTTTTTCATGTGGAAACGCTGTCCACAAAGACAATTCTGGCCCTGTTTAAATGGACTGGAATTAATAAAAAACATAAATGTGTTCTGAAGAACTACTAGAAACCTTGATCCTTTGTTCCCCATAATGTCTTGAGGAATGATGTCAGGAGTTGAGCATTCCGTCTGAGCACCTCCCCCGAAAGGCATGCTGGCTCGTTGGTCTAGGCGCATGATTCTCGCTTTGGGTGCGGGAGGTCCCGGGTTCAAATCCCGGACGAGCCCTGGTTTTACATTGAACAAGAAGTTGACCTCTCTGTGGAACAAGTGGTTCTGACAAGGGTGCTTGGTTCATGAGAGGTCAAGAAAGGTTCCAACTCCAGTTGAGTCCATAATTCTCTGTCCAGCTGACAATTCTGGCCCTGTTTAAATGGACTGGAATAATAAAAACCATAAATGTGTTCTGAAGAACTACTAGAAACCTTGATCCTTTGTTCCCCATAATGTCTTGAGGAATAATGCCAGGAGATGAGCATTCCATCTGAGCACCTCTCCCGAAAGGCATGCTGGCTCGTTGGTCTAGGCGTATGATTCTCGCTTCGGGTGCGAGAGGTCCCGGGTTCAAATCCCGGACGAGCCCTGGTTTTACATTGAACAAGAAGTTGACCTCTCTGTGGAACAAGTGGTTCTGACAAGGGTGCTTGGTTCATGAGAGGTCAAGAAAGGTTCCAACTCCAGTTGAGTCCATAATTCTCTGTCCAGCTGCACCACTGTGACATGGCTGATCATTCCTTGTGAAAACAAAGCAATTTTTCCAATGCCCACCACTTTACAGGTTAATTCCTTTTCAACAAAACCATCTTAAAACATGAAGAGGCCAGGCAGATGTAATACACCAGGGGCAAATCAACAAATAAAGTTCTTCTTAGTTATGATTGAAGATATACTGCTGCAACTCCTGCAGGAATTACAAACCCTGCTTTTGAGATTTGCTGTCTTCCATGACACTTGTATTCTAGCCCTGTTCGACTTGAGTGTAAACGGCACAACCATACAGACGTTGTGAATAAAGCCTGGGTGACTTGAACTTTTCCCCCCCTTAATTTGCTCTGCAACCCTATGTGTTGAGTATTACCTGCAGACATGTGCTGAAAAACATTGAAAATATACAGTTACCAGCCAAACAGCCATCCCGTACTGCCACAGTCTGGCTCGTTGGTCTAGGGGTATGATTCTCGCTTAGGGTGCGAGAGGTCCCGCGTTCAAATCCCGGACAAACCCTGATTTAAAAGTGACCACTCTGAGAGGAACATCACAGTGACTTTTCTCAGTGAGATCCTGTTTGAACCCCGATTTTACAGTGACCACTCTCCGTGGAACATCACACACTGCAACCTTGGACAAAAGTTTCTGATTAGCCTGGTGGTTAATGAGAGGTTTCAGGTTCCAAATCAGAACATAAGTCCCTGTCAACCAGATCTTGTCTTTAAGCAAATCCTTGTTTCCCAGACTTATGCACATCAGGTTCAATCTGCTTCTACAAAAACATCTTGAGACATAAACAGTACAGTTCGTGAGATAGTGCACAGAGATGATAAAAGCCTCTTTGTGGAATTGCTCACAAATCACTTTCATCGCTGTTTTAATAGAGCTGAATTGAAGGACCTTTCACTCAGGGCATGAAAACAATGTGAAGCAGGAGTTCCTGCAGCCTATTCCAGCCTTGATTTTTTCCTCTCTGGATAGCATTAAGAATTCTCTATTTCTCACCAGCAAAAAGCCTGATTTAGGACAAAGGATTGAACAAGACCTCAGTTTGTTAAAGTATCTTTTCATACAGATTGGAGTCGAGGGAGTTTCTGCAGCTCTTATAAGTAATGGTGACAAAAGCAACCACTTTTCTGGTTACACATTGTAGAAGGTAGTCTGCTGCAGCTCCCAAAGTTGTCGCAAAGCTTTTTCATGTGGAAACGCTTTCCACAAAGACAATTCTGGCCCTGTTTAAATGGACTGGAATTAATAAAAAACATAAATGTGTTCTGAAGAACTACTAGAAACCTTGATCCTTTGTTCCCCATAATGTCTTGAGGAATGATGTCAGGAGTTGAGCATTCCGTCTGAGCACCTCCCCCGAAAGGCATGCTGGCTCGTTGGTCTAGGCGTATGATTCTCGCTTTGGGTGCGAGAGGTCCCGGGTTCAAATCCCGGATGAGCCCTGGTTTTACATTGAACAAGAAGTTGACCTCTCTGTGGAACAAGTGGTTCTGACAAGGGTGCTTGGTTCATGAGAGGTCAAGAAAGGTTCCAACTCCAGTTGAGTCCATAATTCTCTGTCCAGCTGCACCACTGTGACATGGCTGATCATTCCTTGTGAAAACAAAGCCATGTTTCCAAGGCTCACCACTTTACATGTTAATTCCTTTTCAACAAAACCATCTTAAAACATAAGGAGGCCAGGCAGATGTAATACACCAGGGGCAAATCAACAAATAAAGTTCTTCTTAGTTATGATTGATGATATACTGCTGCAACTCCTGCAGGAATTACAAACCCTGCTTGTGAGATTTGCTGTCATCCACGACACTTGTACTCTAGCCCTGTTCGACTTGAGTGTAAAGGGCACAACCATACAGACGTTGCGAAGAAAGCCTGGGTGACTTGAACTTTCCCCCCACTTAATTTGCTCTGTAACCCTATGTGTTGAGTATTACCTGCAGACATGTGCTGAAAAACATTGAAAATATACAGTTACCAGCCAACAGCCATCCCGTACTCCCACAGTCTGGCTCGTTGGTCTAGGGGTATGATTCTCGCTTAGGGTGCGAAAGGTCCCGGGTTCAAATCCCGGACAAACCCTGATTTAAAAGTGACCACTCTGAGAGGAACATCACAGTGACTTTTCTCAGTGAGATCCTCAGCGATTTTACAGTGACCACTCTCCGTGGAACATCACACACTGCAACCTTGGACAAAAGTTTCTGATTAGCCTGGTGGTTAATGAGAGGTTTCAGGTTCCAAATCAGAACATAAGTCCCTGTCAACCAGATCTTGTCTTTAAGCAAATCCTTGTTTCCCAGACTTATGCACATCAGGTTCAATCTGCTTCTACAAAAACATCTTGAGACATAAACAGTACAGTTCGTGAGATAGTGCACAGAGATGATAAAAGCCTCTTTGTGGAATTGCTCACAAATCACTTTCATCGCTGTTTTAATAGAGCTGAATTGAAGGACCTTTCACTCAGGGCATGAAAACAATGTGAAGCAGGAGTTCCTGCAGCCTATTCCAGCCTTGATTTTTTCCTCTCTGGATAGCATTAAGAATTCTCTATTTCTCACCAGCAAAAAGCCTGATTTAGGACAAAGGATTGAACAAGACCTCAGTTTGTTAAAGTATCTTTTCATACAGATTGGAGTCGAGGGAGTTTCTGCAGCTCTTATAAGTAATGGTGACAAAAGCAACCACTTTTCTGGTTACACATTGTAGAAGGTAGTCTGCTGCAGCTCCCAAAGTTGTCGCAAAGCTTTTTCATGTGGAAACGCTTTCCACAAAGACAATTCTGGCCCTGTTTAAATGGACTGGAATTAATAAAAAACATAAATGTGTTCTGAAGAACTACTAGAAACCTTGATCCTTTGTTCCCCATAATGTCTTGAGGAATGATGTCAGGAGTTGAGCATTCCGTCTGAGCACCTCCCCCGAAAGGCATGCTGGCTCGTTGGTCTAGGCGTATGATTCTCGCTTTGGGTGCGAGAGGTCCCGGGTTCAAATCCCGGACGAGCCCTGGTTTTACATTGAACAAGAAGTTGACCTCTCTGTGGAACAAGTGGTTCTGACAAGGGTGCTTGGTTCATGAGAGGTCAAGAAAGGTTCCAACTCCAGTTGAGTCCATAATTCTCTGTCCAGCTGCACCACTGTGACATGGCTGATCATTCCTTGTGAAAACAAAGCCATGTTTCCAAGGCTCACCACTTTACAGGTTAATTCCTTTTCAACAAAACCATCTTAAAACATGAAGAGGCCAGGCAGATGTAATACACCAGGGGCAAATCAACAAATAAAGTTCTTCTTAGTTATGATTGAAGATATACTGCTGCAACTCCTGCAGGAATTACAAACCCTGCTTTTGAGATTTGCTGTCTTCCACGACACTTGTATTCTAGCCCTGTTCGACTTGAGTGTAAAGGGCACAACCATACAGACGTTGCGAAGAAAGCCTGGGTGACTTGAACTTTTCCCCCACTTAATTTGCTCTGCAACCCTATGTGTTGAGTATTACCTGCAGACATGTGCTGAAAAACATTGAAAATATACAGTTACCAGCCAAACAGCCATCCCGTACTCCCACAGTCTGGCTCGTTGGTCTAGGGGTATGATTCTCGCTTAGGGTGTGAGAGGTCCTGGGTTCAAATCCCGGACGAGCCCTGATTTAAAAGTGACCATTCTGAGCGGAACTTCTCAGTGAGATCCTGGTTGAACCCAAATTTTACGGTGACCACTCTCCGTGGAACATCACACACTGCAACCTTGGACAAAAGTTTCTGATTAGCCTGGTGGTTAATGAGAGGTTTCAGGTTCCAAATCAGAACATAAGTCCCTGTCAACCAGATCTTGTCTTTAAGCAAATCCTTGTTTCCCAGACTTATGCACATCAGGTTCAATCTGCTTCTACAAAAACATCTTGAGACATAAACAGTACAGTTCGTGAGATAGTGCACAGAGATGATAAAAGCCTCTTTGTGGAATTGCTCACAAATCACTTTCATCGCTGTTTTAATAGAGCTGAATTGAAGGACCTTTCACTCAGGGCATGAAAACAATGTGAAGCAGGAGTTCCTGCAGCCTATTCCAGCCTTGATTTTTTCCTCTCTGGATAGCATTAAGAATTCTCTATTTCTCACCAGCAAAAAGCCTGATTTAGGACAAAGGATTGAACAAGACCTCAGTTTGTTAAAGTATCTTTTCATACAGATTGGAGTCGAGGGAGTTTCTGCAGCTCTTATAAGTAATGGTGACAAAAGCAACCACTTTTCTGGTTACACATTGTAGAAGGTAGTCTGCTGCAGCTCCCAAAGTTGTCGCAAAGCTTTTTCATGTGGAAACGCTTTCCACAAAGACAATTCTGGCCCTGTTTAAATGGACTGGAATTAATAAAAAACATAAATGTGTTCTGAAGAACTACTAGAAACCTTGATCCTTTGTTCCCCATAATGTCTTGAGGAATGATGTCAGGAGTTGAGCATTCCGTCTGAGCACCTCCCCCGAAAGGCATGCTGGCTCGTTGGTCTAGGCGTATGATTCTCGCTTTGGGTGCGAGAGGTCCCGGGTTCAAATCCCGGACGAGCCCTGGTTTTACATTGAACAAGAAGTTGACCTCTCTGTGGAACAAGTGGTTCTGACAAGGGTGCTTGGTTCATGAGAGGTCAAGAAAGGTTCCAACTCCAGTTGAGTCCATAATTCTCTGTCCAGCTGCACCACTGTGACATGGCTGATCATTCCTTGTGAAAACAAAGCCATGTTTCCAAGGCTCACCACTTTACAGGTTAATTCCTTTTCAACAAAACCATCTTAAAACATGAAGAGGCCAGGCAGATGTAATACACCAGGGGCAAATCAACAAATAAAGTTCTTCTTAGTTATGATTGAAGATATACTGCTGCAACTCCTGCAGGAATTACAAACCCTGCTTTTGAGATTTGCTGTCTTCCACGACACTTGTATTCTAGCCCTGTTCGACTTGAGTGTAAAGGGCACAACCATACAGACGTTGCGAAGAAAGCCTGGGTGACTTGAACTTTTCCCCCACTTAATTTGCTCTGCAACCCTATGTGTTGAGTATTACCTGCAGACATGTGCTGAAAAACATTGAAAATATACAGTTACCAGCCAAACAGCCATCCCGTACTCCCACAGTCTGGCTCGTTGGTCTAGGGGTATGATTCTCGCTTAGGGTGTGAGAGGTCCTGGGTTCAAATCCCGGACGAGCCCTGATTTAAAAGTGACCATTCTGAGCGGAACTTCTCAGTGAGATCCTGGTTGAACCCAAATTTTACGGTGACCACTCTCCGTGGAACATCACACACTGCAACCTTGGACAAAAGTTTCTGATTAGCCTGGTGGTTAATGAGAGGTTTCAGGTTCCAAATCAGAACATAAGTCCCTGTCAACCAGATCTTGTCTTAAAGCAAATCCTTGTTTCCCAGACTTATGCACATCAGGTTCCATCTGCTTCTACAAAAACATCTTGAGACATAAACAGTACAGTTCGTGAGATAGTGCACAGAGATGATGAAAGCCTCTTTGTGGAATTGCTCACAAATCACTTTCATCGCTGTTTTAATAGAGCTGAATTGAAGGACCTTTCACTCAGGGCATGAAAACAATGTGAAGCAGGAGTTCCTGCAGCCTATTCCAGCCTTGATTTTTTCCTCTCTGGATAGCATTAAGAATTCTCTATTTCTCACCAGCAAAAAGCCTGATTTAGGACAAAGGATTGAACAAGACCTCAGTTTGTTAAAGTATCTTTTCATACAGATTGGAGTCGAGGGAGTTTCTGCAGCTCTTATAAGTAATGGTGACAAAAGCAACCACTTTTCTGGTTACACATTGTAGAAGGTAGTCTGCTGCAGCTCCCAAAGTTGTCGCAAAGCTTTTTCATGTGGAAACGCTGTCCACAAAGACAATTCTGGCCCTGTTTAAATGGAATGGAATTAATAAAAAACATAAATGTGTTCTGAAGAACTACTAGAAACCTTGATCCTTTGTTCCCCATAATGTCTTATGTTCAATGTTTTACATTGAACAAGAAGTTGACCTCTCTGTGGAACAAGTGGTTCTGACAAGGGTGCTTGGTTCATGAGAGGTCAAGAAAGGTTCCAACTCCAGTTGAGTCCATAATTCTCTGTCCAGCTGACAATTCTGGCCCTGTTTAAATGGACTGGAATAATAAAAACCATAAATGTGTTCTGAAGAACTACTAGAAACCTTGATCCTTTGTTCCCCATAATGTCTTGAGGAATAATGCCAGGAGATGAGCATTCCATCTGAGCACCTCTCCCGAAAGGCATGCTGGCTCGTTGGTCTAGGCGTATGATTCTCGCTTCGGGTGCGAGAGGTCCCGGGTTCAAATCCTGGACGAGCCCTGGTTTTACATTGAACAAGAAGTTGACCTCTCTCTGGAACAAGTGGTTCTGACAAGGGTGCTTGGTTCATGAGAGGTCAAGAAAGGTTCCAACTCCAGTTGAGTCCATAATTCTCTGTCCAGCTGCACCACTGTGACATGGCTGATCATTCCTTGTGAAAACAAAGCCATTTTTCCAAGGCCCACCACTTTACAGGTTAATTCCTTTTCAACAACACCATCTTAAAACATGAAGAGGCCAGGCAGATGTAATACACCAGGGGCAAATCAACAAATAAAGTTCTTCTTAGTTATGATTGAAGATATATCCCGTACTCCCACAGTCTGGCTCGTTGGTCTAGGGGTATGATTCTCGCTTAGGGTGCGAGAGGTCCCGGGTTCAAATCCCGGACGAGCCCTGATTTAAGAGTGACCACTCTGAGCGGAACATCACAGTGACTTTTCTCAGTGAGATCCTGGTTGAACTCCGATTTTACAGTGACCACTCTCCGTGGAACATCACACACTGCAACCTTGGACAGAAGTTTCTGATTAGCCTGGTGGTTAATGAGAGGTTTCATGTTCCAAATCAGAACATAAGTCCCTGTCAACCAGATCTTGTCTTTAAGCAAATCCTTGTTTCCCAGACTCATGCACATCAGGTTACTTCTGCTTCTACAAAAACATCTTGAGACGTAAACAGTATAGTTTTTGAGATAGTGCACAGAGATGATAAAAGGCTCTTTGTGGAATTGCTTACAAATCACTTTCATCGCTGTTTTAATAGCGGTGAATTTAAGGACCTTTCACTCAGGGCATGAAAACAATGTGAAGCAAGAGTTCCTGCAGCCTATTCCAGCCTTGATTTTTTCCTCTCTGGATAGCATTAAGAATTCTCTATTTCTCACCAGCAAAAAGCCTGATTTAGGACAAAGGATTGAACAAGACCTCAGTTTGTTAAAGTATCTTTTCATACAGATTCGAGTCGAGGGAGTTTCTGCAGCTCTTATAAGTAATGGTGACAAAAGCAACCACTTTTCTGGTTACACATTGTAGCAGGAAGTCTGCTGCAGCTCCCAAAGTTGTCGCAAAGCCTTTTCATGTGGAAACGCTGTCCACAAAGACAATTCTGGCCCTGTTTAAATGGACTGGAATTAATAAAAAACATAAATGTGTTCTGAAGAACTACTAGAAACCTTGATCCTTTGTTCCCCATAATGTCTTGAGGAATGATGTCAGGAGTTGAGCATTCCGTCTGAGCACCTCCCCCGAAAGGCATGCTGGCTCGTTGGTCTAGGCGTATGATTCTCGCTTTGGGTGCGAGAGGTCCCGGGTTCGAATCCCGGACGAGCCCTGGTTTTACATTGAACAAGAAGTTGACCTCTCTGTGGAACAAGTGGTTCTGACAAGGGTGCTTGGTTCATGAGAGGTCAAGAAAGGTTCCAACTCCAGTTGAGTCCATAATTCTCTGTCCAGCTGCACCACTGTGACATGGCTGATCATTCCTTGTGAAAACAAAGCCATGTTTCCAAGGCACACCACTTTACATGTTAATTCCTTTTCAACAAAACCATCTTAAAACATAAGGAGGCCAGGCAGATGTAATACACCAGGGGCAAATCAACAAATAAAGTTCTTCTTAGTTATGATTGATGATATACTGCTGCAACTCCTGCAGGAATTACAAACCCTGCTTGTGAGATTTGCTGTCATCCACGACACTTGTACTCTAGCCCTGTTCGACTTGAGTGTAAAGGGCACAACCATACAGACGTTGCGAAGAAAGCCTGGGTGACTTGAACTTTCCCCCCACTTAATTTGCTCTGTAACCCTATGTGTTGAGTATTACCTGCAGACATGTGCTGAAAAACATTGAAAATATACAGTTACCAGCCAACAGCCATCCCGTACTCCCACAGTCTGGCTCGTTGGTCTAGGGGTATGATTCTCGCTTAGGGAGCGAGAGGGCCCGGGTTCAAATTCGGACGAGCCCTGATTTAAAAGTGACCACTCTGAGCGGAACATCACAGTGACTTTTCTCAGTGAGATCCTGGTTGAACCCCGATTTTACAGTGACCACTCTCCGTGGAACATCACACACTGCAACCTTGGACAAAAGTTTCTGATTAGCCTGGTGGTTAATGAGAGGTTTCAGGTTCCAAATCAGAACATAAGTCCCTGTCAACCAGATCTTGTCTTTAAGCAAATCCTTGTTTCCCAGACTTATGCACATCAGGTTCAATCTGCTTCTACAAAAACATCTTGAGACGTAAACAGTACAGTTCTTGAGATAGTGCACAGAGATGATAAAAGGCTTTTTGTGGAATTGCTCACAAATCACTTTCATCGCTGTTTTAATAGAGCTGAATTGAAGGACCTTTCACTCAGGGCATGAAAACAATGTGAAGCAGGAGTTCCTGCAGCCTATTCCAGCCTTGATTTTTTCCTCTCTGGATAGCATTAAGAATTCTCTATTTCTCACCAGCAAAAAGCCTGATTTAGGACAAAGGATTGAACAAGACCTCAGTTTGTTAAAGTATCTTTTCATACAGATTGGAGTCGAGGGAGTTTCTGCAGCTCTTATAAGTAATGGTGACAAAAGCAACCACTTTTCTGGTTACACATTGTAGCAGGTAGTCTGCTGCAGCTCCCAAAGTTGTCGCAAAGCCTTTTCATGTGGAAACGCTGTCCACAAAGACAATTCTGGCCCTGTTTAAATGGACTGGAATTAATAAAAAACATAAATGTGTTCTGAAGAACTACTAGAAACCTTGATCCTTTGTTCCCCATAATGTCTTGAGGAATGATGTCAGGAGTTGAGCATTCCGTCTGAGCACCTCCCCCGAAAGGCATGCTGGCTCGTTGGTCTAGGCGTATGATTCTCGCTTTGGGTGCGAGAGGTCCCGGGTTCAAATCCCGGACGAGCCCTGGTTTTACATTGAACAAGAAGTTGACCTCTCTGTGGAACAAGTGGTTCTGACAAGGGTGCTTGGTTCATGAGAGGTCAAGAAAGGTTCCAACTCCAGTTGAGTCCATAATTCTCTGTCCAGCTGCACCACTGTGACATGGCTGATCATTCCTTGTGAAAACAAAGCCATGTTTCCAAGGCTCACCACTTTACATGTTAATTCCTTTTCAACAAAACCATCTTAAAACATAAGGAGGCCAGGCAGATGTAATACACCAGGGGCAAATCAACAAATAAAGTTCTTCTTAGTTATGATTGATGATATACTGCTGCAACTCCTGCAGGAATTACAAACCCTGCTTGTGAGATTTGCTGTCATCCACGACACTTGTACTCTAGCCCTGTTCGACTTGAGTGTAAAGGGCACAACCATACAGACGTTGCGAAGAAAGCCTGGGTGACTTGAACTTTCCCCCCACTTAATTTGCTCTGTAACCCTATGTGTTGAGTATTACCTGCAGACATGTGCTGAAAAACATTGAAAATATACAGTTACCAGCCAACAGCCAGCCCGTACTCCCACAGTCTGGCTCGTTGGTCTAGGGGTATGATTCTCGCTTAGGGTGCGAAAGGTCCCGGGTTCAAATCCCGGACAAACCCTGATTTAAAAGTGACCACTCTGAGAGGAACATCACAGTGACTTTTCTCAGTGAGATCCTCAGCGATTTTACAGTGACCACTCTCCGTGGAACATCACACACTGCAACCTTGGACAAAAGTTTCTGATTAGCCTGGTGGTTAATGAGAGGTTTCAGGTTCCAAATCAGAACATAAGTCCCTGTCAACCAGATCTTGTCTTTAAGCAAATCCTTGTTTCCCAGACTTATGCACATCAGGTTCAATCTGCTTCTACAAAAACATCTTGAGACATAAACAGTACAGTTCGTGAGATAGTGCACAGAGATGATAAAAGCCTCTTTGTGGAATTGCTCACAAATCACTTTCATCGCTGTTTTAATAGAGCTGAATTGAAGGACCTTTCACTCAGGGCATGAAAACAATGTGAAGCAGGAGTTCCTGCAGCCTATTCCAGCCTTGATTTTTTCCTCTCTGGATAGCATTAAGAATTCTCTATTTCTCACCAGCAAAAAGCCTGATTTAGGACAAAGGATTGAACAAGACCTCAGTTTGTTAAAGTATCTTTTCATACAGATTGGAGTCGAGGGAGTTTCTGCAGCTCTTATAAGTAATGGTGACAAAAGCAACCACTTTTCTGGTTACACATTGTAGCAGGTAGTCTGCTGCAGCTCCCAAAGTTGTCGCAAAGCCTTTTCATGTGGAAACGCTGTCCACAAAGACAATTCTGGCCCTGTTTAAATGGACTGGAATTAATAAAAAACATAAATGTGTTCTGAAGAACTACTAGAAACCTTGATCCTTTGTTCCCCATAATGTCTTGAGGAATGATGTCAGGAGTTGAGCATTCCGTCTGAGCACCTCCCCCGAAAGGCATGCTGGCTCGTTGGTCTAGGCGTATGATTCTCGCTTTGGGTGCGAGAGGTCCCGGGTTCAAATCCCGGACGAGCCCTGGTTTTACATTGAACAAGAAGTTGACCTCTCTGTGGAACAAGTGGTTCTGACAAGGGTGCTTGGTTCATGAGAGGTCAAGAAAGGTTCCAACTCCAGTTGAGTCCATAATTCTCTGTCCAGCTGCACCACTGTGACATGGCTGATCATTCCTTGTGAAAACAAAGCCATGTTTCCAAGGCTCACCACTTTACATGTTAATTCCTTTTCAACAAAACCATCTTAAAACATAAGGAGGCCAGGCAGATGTAATACACCAGGGGCAAATCAACAAATAAAGTTCTTCTTAGTTATGATTGATGATATACTGCTGCAACTCCTGCAGGAATTACAAACCCTGCTTGTGAGATTTGCTGTCATCCACGACACTTGTACTCTAGCCCTGTTCGACTTGAGTGTAAAGGGCACAACCATACAGACGTTGCGAAGAAAGCCTGGGTGACTTGAACTTTCCCCCCACTTAATTTGCTCTGTAACCCTATGTGTTGAGTATTACCTGCAGACATGTGCTGAAAAACATTGAAAATATACAGTTACCAGCCAACAGCCATCCCGTACTCCCACAGTCTGGCTCGTTGGTCTAGGGGTATGATTCTCGCTTAGGGTGCGAAAGGTCCCGGGTTCAAATCCCGGACAAACCCTGATTTAAAAGTGACCACTCTGAGAGGAACATCACAGTGACTTTTCTCAGTGAGATCCTCAGCGATTTTACAGTGACCACTCTCCGTGGAACATCACACACTGCAACCTTGGACAAAAGTTTCTGATTAGCCTGGTGGTTAATGAGAGGTTTCAGGTTCCAAATCAGAACATAAGTCCCTGTCAACCAGATCTTGTCTTTAAGCAAATCCTTGTTTCCCAGACTTATGCACATCAGGTTCAATCTGCTTCTACAAAAACATCTTGAGACATAAACAGTACAGTTCGTGAGATAGTGCACAGAGATGATAAAAGCCTCTTTGTGGAATTGCTCACAAATCACTTTCATCGCTGTTTTAATAGAGCTGAATTGAAGGACCTTTCACTCAGGGCATGAAAACAATGTGAAGCAGGAGTTCCTGCAGCCTATTCCAGCCTTGATTTTTTCCTCTCTGGATAGCATTAAGAATTCTCTATTTCTCACCAGCAAAAAGCCTGATTTAGGACAAAGGATTGAACAAGACCTCAGTTTGTTAAAGTATCTTTTCATACAGATTGGAGTCGAGGGAGTTTCTGCAGCTCTTATAAGTAATGGTGACAAAAGCAACCACTTTTCTGGTTACACATTGTAGAAGGTAGTCTGCTGCAGCTCCCAAAGTTGTCGCAAAGCTTTTTCATGTGGAAACGCTTTCCACAAAGACAATTCTGGCCCTGTTTAAATGGACTGGAATTAATAAAAAACATAAATGTGTTCTGAAGAACTACTAGAAACCTTGATCCTTTGTTCCCCATAATGTCTTGAGGAATGATGTCAGGAGTTGAGCATTCCGTCTGAGCACCTCCCCCGAAAGGCATGCTGGCTCGTTGGTCTAGGTGTATGATTCTCGCTTTGGGTGCGAGAGGTCCCGGGTTCAAATCCCGGACGAGCCCTGGTTTTACATTGAACAAGAAGTTGACCTCTCTGTGGAACAAGTGGTTCTGACAAGGGTGCTTGGTTCATGAGAGGTCAAGAAAGGTTCCAACTCCAGTTGAGTCCATAATTCTCTGTCCAGCTGCACCACTGTGACATGGCTGATCATTCCTTGTGAAAACAAAGCCATGTTTCCAAGGCTCACCACTTTACAGGTTAATTCCTTTTCAACAAAACCATCTTAAAACATGAAGAGGCCAGGCAGATGTAATACACCAGGGGCAAATCAACAAATAAAGTTCTTCTTAGTTATGATTGAAGATATACTGCTGCAACTCCTGCAGGAATTACAAACCCTGCTTTTGAGATTTGCTGTCTTCCACGACACTTGTATTCTAGCCCTGTTCGACTTGAGTGTAAAGGGCACAACCATACAGACGTTGCGAAGAAAGCCTGGGTGACTTGAACTTTTCCCCCACTTAATTTGCTCTGCAACCCTATGTGTTGAGTATTACCTGCAGACATGTGCTGAAAAACATTGAAAATATACAGTTACCAGCCAAACAGCCATCCCGTACTCCCACAGTCTGGCTCGTTGGTCTAGGGGTATGATTCTCGCTTAGGGTGTGAGAGGTCCTGGGTTCAAATCCCGGACGAGCCCTGATTTAAAAGTGACCATTCTGAGCGGAACTTCTCAGTGAGATCCTGGTTGAACCCAAATTTTACGGTGACCACTCTCCGTGGAACATCACACACTGCAACCTTGGACAAAAGTTTCTGATTAGCCTGGTGGTTAATGAGAGGTTTCAGGTTCCAAATCAGAACATAAGTCCCTGTCAACCAGATCTTGTCTTTAAGCAAATCCTTGTTTCCCAGACTTATGCACATCAGGTTCAATCTGCTTCTACAAAAACATCTTGAGACATAAACAGTACAGTTCGTGAGATAGTGCACAGAGATGATAAAAGCCTCTTTGTGGAATTGCTCACAAATCACTTTCATCGCTGTTTTAATAGAGCTGAATTGAAGGACCTTTCACTCAGGGCATGAAAACAATGTGAAGCAGGAGTTCCTGCAGCCTATTCCAGCCTTGATTTTTTCCTCTCTGGATAGCATTAAGAATTCTCTATTTCTCACCAGCAAAAAGCCTGATTTAGGACAAAGGATTGAACAAGACCTCAGTTTGTTAAAGTATCTTTTCATACAGATTGGAGTCGAGGGAGTTTCTGCAGCTCTTATAAGTAATGGTGACAAAAGCAACCACTTTTCTGGTTACACATTGTAGAAGGTAGTCTGCTGCAGCTCCCAAAGTTGTCGCAAAGCTTTTTCATGTGGAAACGCTTTCCACAAAGACAATTCTGGCCCTGTTTAAATGGACTGGAATTAATAAAAAACATAAATGTGTTCTGAAGAACTACTAGAAACCTTGATCCTTTGTTCCCCATAATGTCTTGAGGAATGATGTCAGGAGTTGAGCATTCCGTCTGAGCACCTCCCCCGAAAGGCATGCTGGCTCGTTGGTCTAGGCGTATGATTCTCGCTTTGGGTGCGAGAGGTCCCGGGTTCAAATCCCGGACGAGCCCTGGTTTTACATTGAACAAGAAGTTGACCTCTCTGTGGAACAAGTGGTTCTGACAAGGGTGCTTGGTTCATGAGAGGTCAAGAAAGGTTCCAACTCCAGTTGAGTCCATAATTCTCTGTCCAGCTGCACCACTGTGACATGGCTGATCATTCCTTGTGAAAACAAAGCCATGTTTCCAAGGCTCACCACTTTACAGGTTAATTCCTTTTCAACAAAACCATCTTAAAACATGAAGAGGCCAGGCAGATGTAATACACCAGGGGCAAATCAACAAATAAAGTTCTTCTTAGTTATGATTGAAGATATACTGCTGCAACTCCTGCAGGAATTACAAACCCTGCTTTTGAGATTTGCTGTCTTCCACGACACTTGTATTCTAGCCCTGTTCGACTTGAGTGTAAAGGGCACAACCATACAGACGTTGCGAAGAAAGCCTGGGTGACTTGAACTTTTCCCCCACTTAATTTGCTCTGCAACCCTATGTGTTGAGTATTACCTGCAGACATGTGCTGAAAAACATTGAAAATATACAGTTACCAGCCAAACAGCCATCCCGTACTCCCACAGTCTGGCTCGTTGGTCTAGGGGTATGATTCTCGCTTAGGGTGTGAGAGGTCCTGGGTTCAAATCCCGGACGAGCCCTGATTTAAAAGTGACCATTCTGAGCGGAACTTCTCAGTGAGATCCTGGTTGAACCCAAATTTTACGGTGACCACTCTCCGTGGAACATCACACACTGCAACCTTGGACAAAAGTTTCTGATTAGCCTGGTGGTTAATGAGAGGTTTCAGGTTCCAAATCAGAACATAAGTCCCTGTCAACCAGATCTTGTCTTAAAGCAAATCCTTGTTTCCCAGACTTATGCACATCAGGTTCCATCTGCTTCTACAAAAACATCTTGAGACATAAACAGTACAGTTCGTGAGATAGTGCACAGAGATGATGAAAGCCTCTTTGTGGAATTGCTCACAAATCACTTTCATCGCTGTTTTAATAGAGCTGAATTGAAGGACCTTTCACTCAGGGCATGAAAACAATGTGAAGCAGGAGTTCCTGCAGCCTATTCCAGCCTTGATTTTTTCCTCTCTGGATAGCATTAAGAATTCTCTATTTCTCACCAGCAAAAAGCCTGATTTAGGACAAAGGATTGAACAAGACCTCAGTTTGTTAAAGTATCTTTTCATACAGATTGGAGTCGAGGGAGTTTCTGCAGCTCTTATAAGTAATGGTGACAAAAGCAACCACTTTTCTGGTTACACATTGTAGAAGGTAGTCTGCTGCAGCTCCCAAAGTTGTCGCAAAGCTTTTTCATGTGGAAACGCTGTCCACAAAGACAATTCTGGCCCTGTTTAAATGGAATGGAATTAATAAAAAACATAAATGTGTTCTGAAGAACTACTAGAAACCTTGATCCTTTGTTCCCCATAATGTCTTATGTTCAATGTTTTACATTGAACAAGAAGTTGACCTCTCTGTGGAACAAGTGGTTCTGACAAGGGTGCTTGGTTCATGAGAGGTCAAGAAAGGTTCCAACTCCAGTTGAGTCCATAATTCTCTGTCCAGCTGACAATTCTGGCCCTGTTTAAATGGACTGGAATAATAAAAACCATAAATGTGTTCTGAAGAACTACTAGAAACCTTGATCCTTTGTTCCCCATAATGTCTTGAGGAATAATGCCAGGAGATGAGCATTCCATCTGAGCACCTCTCCCGAAAGGCATGCTGGCTCGTTGGTCTAGGCGTATGATTCTCGCTTCGGGTGCGGGAGGTCCCGGGTTCAAATCCTGGACGAGCCCTGGTTTTACATTGAACAAGAAGTTGACCTCTCTCTGGAACAAGTGGTTCTGACAAGGGTGCTTGGTTCATGAGAGGTCAAGAAAGGTTCCAACTCCAGTTGAGTCCATAATTCTCTGTCCAGCTGCACCACTGTGACATGGCTGATCATTCCTTGTGAAAACAAAGCCATTTTTCCAAGGCCCACCACTTTACAGGTTAATTCCTTTTCAACAACACCATCTTAAAACATGAAGAGGCCAGGCAGATGTAATACACCAGGGGCAAATCAACAAATAAAGTTCTTCTTAGTTATGATTGAAGATATATCCCGTACTCCCACAGTCTGGCTCGTTGGTCTAGGGGTATGATTCTCGCTTAGGGTGCGAGAGGTCCCGGGTTCAAATCCCGGACGAGCCCTGATTTAAGAGTGACCACTCTGAGCGGAACATCACAGTGACTTTTCTCAGTGAGATCCTGGTTGAACTCCGATTTTACAGTGACCACTCTCCGTGGAACATCACACACTGCAACCTTGGACAGAAGTTTCTGATTAGCCTGGTGGTTAATGAGAGGTTTCATGTTCCAAATCAGAACATAAGTCCCTGTCAACCAGATCTTGTCTTTAAGCAAATCCTTGTTTCCCAGACTCATGCACATCAGGTTACTTCTGCTTCTACAAAAACATCTTGAGACGTAAACAGTATAGTTTTTGAGATAGTGCACAGAGATGATAAAAGGCTCTTTGTGGAATTGCTTACAAATCACTTTCATCGCTGTTTTAATAGCGGTGAATTTAAGGACCTTTCACTCAGGGCATGAAAACAATGTGAAGCAAGAGTTCCTGCAGCCTATTCCAGCCTTGATTTTTTCCTCTCTGGATAGCATTAAGAATTCTCTATTTCTCACCAGCAAAAAGCCTGATTTAGGACAAAGGATTGAACAAGACCTCAGTTTGTTAAAGTATCTTTTCATACAGATTCGAGTCGAGGGAGTTTCTGCAGCTCTTATAAGTAATGGTGACAAAAGCAACCACTTTTCTGGTTACACATTGTAGCAGGAAGTCTGCTGCAGCTCCCAAAGTTGTCGCAAAGCCTTTTCATGTGGAAACGCTGTCCACAAAGACAATTCTGGCCCTGTTTAAATGGACTGGAATTAATAAAAAACATAAATGTGTTCTGAAGAACTACTAGAAACCTTGATCCTTTGTTCCCCATAATGTCTTGAGGAATGATGTCAGGAGTTGAGCATTCCGTCTGAGCACCTCCCCCGAAAGGCATGCTGGCTCGTTGGTCTAGGCGTATGGTTCTCGCTTTGGGTGCGAGAGGTCCCGGGTTCAAATCCCGGACGAGCCCTGGTTTTACATTGAACAAGAAGTTGACCTCTCTGTGGAACAAGTGGTTCTGACAAGGGTGCTTGGTTCATGAGAGGTCAAGAAAGGTTCCAACTCCAGTTGAGTCCATAATTCTCTGTCCAGCTGCACCACTGTGACATGGCTGATCATTCCTTGTGAAAACAAAGCCATGTTTCCAAGGCACACCACTTTACATGTTAATTCCTTTTCAACAAAACCATCTTAAAACATAAGGAGGCCAGGCAGATGTAATACACCAGGGGCAAATCAACAAATAAAGTTCTTCTTAGTTATGATTGATGATATACTGCTGCAACTCCTGCAGGAATTACAAACCCTGCTTGTGAGATTTGCTGTCATCCACGACACTTGTACTCTAGCCCTGTTCGACTTGAGTGTAAAGGGCACAACCATACAGACGTTGCGAAGAAAGCCTGGGTGACTTGAACTTTCCCCCCACTTAATTTGCTCTGTAACCCTATGTGTTGAGTATTACCTGCAGACATGTGCTGAAAAACATTGAAAATATACAGTTACCAGCCAACAGCCATCCCGTACTCCCACAGTCTGGCTCGTTGGTCTAGGGGTATGATTCTCGCTTAGGGAGCGAGAGGGCCCGGGTTCAAATTCGGACGAGCCCTGATTTAAAAGTGACCACTCTGAGCGGAACATCACAGTGACTTTTCTCAGTGAGATCCTGGTTGAACCCCGATTTTACAGTGACCACTCTCCGTGGAACATCACACACTGCAACCTTGGACAAAAGTTTCTGATTAGCCTGGTGGTTAATGAGAGGTTTCAGGTTCCAAATCAGAACATAAGTCCCTGTCAACCAGATCTTGTCTTTAAGCAAATCCTTGTTTCCCAGACTTATGCACATCAGGTTCAATCTGCTTCTACAAAAACATCTTGAGACGTAAACAGTACAGTTCTTGAGATAGTGCACAGAGATGATAAAAGGCTTTTTGTGGAATTGCTCACAAATCACTTTCATCGCTGTTTTAATAGAGCTGAATTGAAGGACCTTTCACTCAGGGCATGAAAACAATGTGAAGCAGGAGTTCCTGCAGCCTATTCCAGCCTTGATTTTTTCCTCTCTGGATAGCATTAAGAATTCTCTATTTCTCACCAGCAAAAAGCCTGATTTAGGACAAAGGATTGAACAAGACCTCAGTTTGTTAAAGTATCTTTTCATACAGATTGGAGTCGAGGGAGTTTCTGCAGCTCTTATAAGTAATGGTGACAAAAGCAACCACTTTTCTGGTTACACATTGTAGCAGGTAGTCTGCTGCAGCTCCCAAAGTTGTCGCAAAGCCTTTTCATGTGGAAACGCTGTCCACAAAGACAATTCTGGCCCTGTTTAAATGGACTGGAATTAATAAAAAACATAAATGTGTTCTGAAGAACTACTAGAAACCTTGATCCTTTGTTCCCCATAATGTCTTGAGGAATGATGTCAGGAGTTGAGCATTCCGTCTGAGCACCTCCCCCGAAAGGCATGCTGGCTCGTTGGTCTAGGCGTATGATTCTCGCTTTGGGTGCGAGAGGTCCTGGGTTCAAATCCCTGACGAGCCCTGGTTTTACATTGAACAAGAAGTCGACCTCTCTGTGGAACAAGTGGTTCTGACAAGGGTGCTTGGTTCATGAGAGGTCAAGAAAGGTTCCAACTCCAGTTGAGTCCACAATTCTCTGTCCAGCTGCACCACTGTGACATGGCTGATCATTCCTTGTGAAAACAAAGCCATGTTTCCAAGGCTCACCACTTTACAGGTTAATTCCTTTTCAACAAAACCATCTTAAAACATGAAGAGGCCAGGCAGATGTAATACACCAGAGGCAAATCAACAAATAAAGTTCTTCTTAGTTATGATTGAAGATATACTGCTGCAACTCCTGCAGGAATTACAAACCCTGCTTTTGAGATTTGCTGTCTTCCACGACACTTGTATTCTAGCCCTGTTCGACTTGAGTGTAAAGGGCACAACCATACAGACGTTGCGAAGAAAGCCTGGGTGACTTGAACTTTTCCCCCCCTTAATTTGCTCTGCAACCCTATGTGTTGAGTATTACCTGCAGACATGTGCTGAAAAACATTGAAAATATACAGTTACCAGCCAAACAGCCATCCCGTACTCCCACAGTCTGGCTCGTTGGTCTAGGGGTATGATTCTCGCTTAGGGTGTGAGAGGTCCCGGGTTCAAATCCCGGACGAGCCCTGATTTAAAAGTGACCACTCTGAGCGGAACTTCTCAGTGAGATCCTGGTTGAACCCTGATTTTACAGTGACCACTCTCCGTGGAACATCACACACTGCAACCTTGGACAAAAGTTTCTGATTAGCCTGGTGGTTAATGAGAGGTTTCAGGTTCCAAATCAGAACATAAGTCCCTGTCAACCAGATCTTGTCTTAAAGCAAATCCTTGTTTCCCAGACTTATGCACATCAGGTTCAATCTGCTTCTACAAAAACATCTTGAGACATAAACAGTACAGTTCGTGAGATAGTGCACAGAGATGATGAAAGCCTCTTTGTGGAATTGCTCACAAATCACTTTCATCGCTGTTTTAATAGAGCTGAATTGAAGGACCTTTCACTCAGGGCATGAAAACAATGTGAAGCAGGAGTTCCTGCAGCCTATTCCAGCCTTGATTTTTTCCTCTCTGGATAGCATTAAGAATTCTCTATTTCTCACCAGCAAAAAGCCTGATTTAGGACAAAGGATTGAACAAGACCTCAGTTTGTTAAAGTATCTTTTCATACAGATTGGAGTCGAGGGAGTTTCTGCAGCTCTTATAAGTAATGGTGACAAAAGCAACCACTTTTCTGGTTACACATTGTAGAAGGTAGTCTGCTGCAGCTCCCAAAGTTGTCGCAAAGCTTTTTCATGTGGAAACGCTGTCCACAAAGACAATTCTGGCCCTGTTTAAATGGAATGGAATTAATAAAAAACATAAATGTGTTCTGAAGAACTACTAGAAACCTTGATCCTTTGTTCCCCATAATGTCTTATGTTCAATGTTTTACATTGAACAAGAAGTTGACCTCTCTGTGAAACAAGTGGTTCTGACAAGGGTGCTTGGTTCATGAGAGGTCAAGAAAGGTTCCAACTCCAGTTGAGTCCATAATTCTCTGTCCAGCTGACAATTCTGGCCCTGTTTAAATGGACTGGAATAATAAAAACCATAAATGTGTTCTGAAGAACTACTAGAAACCTTGATCCTTTGTTCCCCATAATGTCTTGAGGAATAATGCCAGGAGATGAGCATTCCATCTGAGCACCTCTCCCGAAAGGCATGCTGGCTCGTTGGTCTAGGCGTATGATTCTCGCTTCGGGTGCGAGAGGTCCCGGGTTCAAATCCCGGACGAGCCCTGGTTTTACATTGAACAAGAAGTTGACCTCTCTCTGGAACAAGTGGTTCTGACAAGGGTGCTTGGTTCATGAGAGGTCAAGAAAGGTTCCAACTCCAGTTGAGTCCATAATTCTCTGTCCAGCTGCACCACTGTGACATGGCTGATCATTCCTTGTGAAAACAAAGCCATTTTTCCAAGGCCCACCACTTTACAGGTTAATTCCTTTTCAACAACACCATCTTAAAACATGAAGAGGCCAGGCAGATGTAATACACCAGGGGCAAATCAACAAATAAAGTTCTTCTTAGTTATGATTGAAGATATATCCCGTACTCCCACAGTCTGGCTCGTTGGTCTAGGGGTATGATTCTCGCTTAGGGTGCGAGAGGTCCCGGGTTCAAATCCCGGATGAGCCCTGATTTAAGAGTGACCACTCTGAGCGGAACATCACAGTGACTTTTCTCAGTGAGATCCTGGTTGAACCCCGATTTTACAGTGACCACTCTCCGTGGAACATCACACACTGCAACCTTGGACAGAAGTTTCTGATTAGCCTGGTGGTTAATGAGAGGTTTCAGGTTCCAAATCAGAACATAAGTCCCTGTCAACCAGATCTTGTCTTTAAGCAAATCCTTGTTTCCCAGACTTATGCACATCAGGTTCAATCTGCTTCTACAAAAACATCTTAAGACGTAAACAGTACAGTTCTTGAGATAGTGCACAGAGATGATAAAAGGCTCTTTGTGGAATTGCTCAAAAATCACTTCCATCGCTGTTTTAATAGAGGTGAATTGAAGGACCTTTCACTCAGGGCATGAAAACAATGTGAAGCAGGAGTTCCTGCAGCCTATTCCAGCCTTGATTTTTTCCTCTCTGGATAGCATTAAGAATTCTCTATTTCTCACCAGCAAAAAGCCTGATTTAGGACAAAGGATTGAACAAGACCTCAGTTTGTTAAAGTATCTTTTCATACAGATTCGAGTCGAGGGAGTTTCTGCAGCTCTTATAAGTAATGGTGACAAAAGCAACCACTTTTCTGGTTACACATTGTAGCAGGAAGTCTGCTGCAGCTCCCAAAGTTGTCGCAAAGCCTTTTCATGTGGAAACGCTGTCCACAAAGACAATTCTGGCCCTGTTTAAATGGACTGGAATTAATAAAAAACATAAATGTGTTCTGAAGAACTACTAGAAACCTTGATCCTTTGTTCCCCATAATGTCTTGAGGAATGATGTCAGGAGTTGAGCATTCCGTCTGAGCACCTCCCCCGAAAGGCATGCTGGCTCGTTGGTCTAGGCGTATGGTTCTCGCTTTGGGTGCGAGAGGTCCCGGGTTCAAATCCCGGACGAGCCCTGGTTTTACATTGAACAAGAAGTTGACCTCTCTGTGGAACAAGTGGTTCTGACAAGGGTGCTTGGTTCATGAGAGGTCAAGAAAGGTTCCAACTCCAGTTGAGTCCATAATTCTCTGTCCAGCTGCACCACTGTGACATGGCTGATCATTCCTTGTGAAAACAAAGCCATGTTTCCAAGGCACACCACTTTACATGTTAATTCCTTTTCAACAAAACCATCTTAAAACATAAGGAGGCCAGGCAGATGTAATACACCAGGGGCAAATCAACAAATAAAGTTCTTCTTAGTTATGATTGATGATATACTGCTGCAACTCCTGCAGGAATTACAAACCCTGCTTGTGAGATTTGCTGTCATCCACGACACTTGTACTCTAGCCCTGTTCGACTTGAGTGTAAAGGGCACAACCATACAGACGTTGCGAAGAAAGCCTGGGTGACTTGAACTTTCCCCCCACTTAATTTGCTCTGTAACCCTATGTGTTGAGTATTACCTGCAGACATGTGCTGAAAAACATTGAAAATATACAGTTACCAGCCAACAGCCATCCCGTACTCCCACAGTCTGGCTCGTTGGTCTAGGGGTATGATTCTCGCTTAGGGAGCGAGAGGGCCCGGGTTCAAATTCGGACGAGCCCTGATTTAAAAGTGACCACTCTGAGCGGAACATCACAGTGACTTTTCTCAGTGAGATCCTGGTTGAACCCCGATTTTACAGTGACCACTCTCCGTGGAACATCACACACTGCAACCTTGGACAAAAGTTTCTGATTAGCCTGGTGGTTAATGAGAGGTTTCAGGTTCCAAATCAGAACATAAGTCCCTGTCAACCAGATCTTGTCTTTAAGCAAATCCTTGTTTCCCAGACTTATGCACATCAGGTTCAATCTGCTTCTACAAAAACATCTTGAGACGTAAACAGTACAGTTCTTGAGATAGTGCACAGAGATGATAAAAGGCTTTTTGTGGAATTGCTCACAAATCACTTTCATCGCTGTTTTAATAGAGCTGAATTGAAGGACCTTTCACTCAGGGCATGAAAACAATGTGAAGCAGGAGTTCCTGCAGCCTATTCCAGCCTTGATTTTTTCCTCTCTGGATAGCATTAAGAATTCTCTATTTCTCACCAGCAAAAAGCCTGATTTAGGACAAAGGATTGAACAAGACCTCAGTTTGTTAAAGTATCTTTTCATACAGATTGGAGTCGAGGGAGTTTCTGCAGCTCTTATAAGTAATGGTGACAAAAGCAACCACTTTTCTGGTTACACATTGTAGCAGGTAGTCTGCTGCAGCTCCCAAAGTTGTCGCAAAGCCTTTTCATGTGGAAACGCTGTCCACAAAGACAATTCTGGCCCTGTTTAAATGGACTGGAATTAATAAAAAACATAAATGTGTTCTGAAGAACTACTAGAAACCTTGATCCTTTGTTCCCCATAATGTCTTGAGGAATGATGTCAGGAGTTGAGCATTCCGTCTGAGCACCTCCCCCGAAAGGCATGCTGGCTCGTTGGTCTAGGCGTATGATTCTCGCTTTGGGTGCGAGAGGTCCTGGGTTCAAATCCCTGACGAGCCCTGGTTTTACATTGAACAAGAAGTCGACCTCTCTGTGGAACAAGTGGTTCTGACAAGGGTGCTTGGTTCATGAGAGGTCAAGAAAGGTTCCAACTCCAGTTGAGTCCACAATTCTCTGTCCAGCTGCACCACTGTGACATGGCTGATCATTCCTTGTGAAAACAAAGCCATGTTTCCAAGGCTCACCACTTTACAGGTTAATTCCTTTTCAACAAAACCATCTTAAAACATGAAGAGGCCAGGCAGATGTAATACACCAGAGGCAAATCAACAAATAAAGTTCTTCTTAGTTATGATTGAAGATATACTGCTGCAACTCCTGCAGGAATTACAAACCCTGCTTTTGAGATTTGCTGTCTTCCACGACACTTGTATTCTAGCCCTGTTCGACTTGAGTGTAAAGGGCACAACCATACAGACGTTGCGAAGAAAGCCTGGGTGACTTGAACTTTTCCCCCCCTTAATTTGCTCTGCAACCCTATGTGTTGAGTATTACCTGCAGACATGTGCTGAAAAACATTGAAAATATACAGTTACCAGCCAAACAGCCATCCCGTACTCCCACAGTCTGGCTCGTTGGTCTAGGGGTATGATTCTCGCTTAGGGTGTGAGAGGTCCCGGGTTCAAATCCCGGACGAGCCCTGATTTAAAAGTGACCACTCTGAGCGGAACTTCTCAGTGAGATCCTGGTTGAACCCTGATTTTACAGTGACCACTCTCCGTGGAACATCACACACTGCAACCTTGGACAAAAGTTTCTGATTAGCCTGGTGGTTAATGAGAGGTTTCAGGTTCCAAATCAGAACATAAGTCCCTGTCAACCAGATCTTGTCTTAAAGCAAATCCTTGTTTCCCAGACTTATGCACATCAGGTTCAATCTGCTTCTACAAAAACATCTTGAGACATAAACAGTACAGTTCGTGAGATAGTGCACAGAGATGATGAAAGCCTCTTTGTGGAATTGCTCACAAATCACTTTCATCGCTGTTTTAATAGAGCTGAATTGAAGGACCTTTCACTCAGGGCATGAAAACAATGTGAAGCAGGAGTTCCTGCAGCCTATTCCAGCCTTGATTTTTTCCTCTCTGGATAGCATTAAGAATTCTCTATTTCTCACCAGCAAAAAGCCTGATTTAGGACAAAGGATTGAACAAGACCTCAGTTTGTTAAAGTATCTTTTCATACAGATTGGAGTCGAGGGAGTTTCTGCAGCTCTTATAAGTAATGGTGACAAAAGCAACCACTTTTCTGGTTACACATTGTAGAAGGTAGTCTGCTGCAGCTCCCAAAGTTGTCGCAAAGCTTTTTCATGTGGAAACGCTGTCCACAAAGACAATTCTGGCCCTGTTTAAATGGAATGGAATTAATAAAAAACATAAATGTGTTCTGAAGAACTACTAGAAACCTTGATCCTTTGTTCCCCATAATGTCTTATGTTCAATGTTTTACATTGAACAAGAAGTTGACCTCTCTGTGAAACAAGTGGTTCTGACAAGGGTGCTTGGTTCATGAGAGGTCAAGAAAGGTTCCAACTCCAGTTGAGTCCATAATTCTCTGTCCAGCTGACAATTCTGGCCCTGTTTAAATGGACTGGAATAATAAAAACCATAAATGTGTTCTGAAGAACTACTAGAAACCTTGATCCTTTGTTCCCCATAATGTCTTGAGGAATAATGCCAGGAGATGAGCATTCCATCTGAGCACCTCTCCCGAAAGGCATGCTGGCTCGTTGGTCTAGGCGTATGATTCTCGCTTCGGGTGCGAGAGGTCCCGGGTTCAAATCCCGGACGAGCCCTGGTTTTACATTGAACAAGAAGTTGACCTCTCTCTGGAACAAGTGGTTCTGACAAGGGTGCTTGGTTCATGAGAGGTCAAGAAAGGTTCCAACTCCAGTTGAGTCCATAATTCTCTGTCCAGCTGCACCACTGTGACATGGCTGATCATTCCTTGTGAAAACAAAGCCATTTTTCCAAGGCCCACCACTTTACAGGTTAATTCCTTTTCAACAACACCATCTTAAAACATGAAGAGGCCAGGCAGATGTAATACACCAGGGGCAAATCAACAAATAAAGTTCTTCTTAGTTATGATTGAAGATATATCCCGTACTCCCACAGTCTGGCTCGTTGGTCTAGGGGTATGATTCTCGCTTAGGGTGCGAGAGGTCCCGGGTTCAAATCCCGGATGAGCCCTGATTTAAGAGTGACCACTCTGAGCGGAACATCACAGTGACTTTTCTCAGTGAGATCCTGGTTGAACCCCGATTTTACAGTGACCACTCTCCGTGGAACATCACACACTGCAACCTTGGACAGAAGTTTCTGATTAGCCTGGTGGTTAATGAGAGGTTTCAGGTTCCAAATCAGAACATAAGTCCCTGTCAACCAGATCTTGTCTTTAAGCAAATCCTTGTTTCCCAGACTTATGCACATCAGGTTCAATCTGCTTCTACAAAAACATCTTAAGACGTAAACAGTACAGTTCTTGAGATAGTGCACAGAGATGATAAAAGGCTCTTTGTGGAATTGCTCAAAAATCACTTCCATCGCTGTTTTAATAGAGGTGAATTGAAGGACCTTTCACTCAGGGCATGAAAACAATGTGAAGCAGGAGTTCCTGCAGCCTATTCCAGCCTTGATTTTTTCCTCTCTGGATAGCATTAAGAATTCTCTATTTCTCACCAGCAAAAAGCCTGATTTAGGACAAAGGATTGAACAAGACCTCAGTTTGTTAAAGTATCTTTTCATACAGATTGGAGTCGAGGGAGTTTCTGCAGCTCTTATAAGTAATGGTGACAAAAGCAACCACTTTTCTGGTTACACATTGTAGCAGGAAGTCTGCTGCAGCTCCCAAAGTTGTCGCAAAGCCTTTTCATGTGGAAATGCTGTCCACAAAGACAATTCTGGCCCTGTTTAAATGGATTGGAATGAATAAAAAACATAAATGTGTTCTGAAGAAATACTAGAAACCTTGATCCTTTGTTCCCCATAATGTCTTGAGGAATGATGTCAGGAGTTGAGCATTCCGTCTGAGCACCTCCCCCGAAAGGCATGTTGGCTCGTTGGTCTAGGCGTATGGTTCTCGCTTTGGATGCGAGAGGTCCTGGGTTCAAATCCCGGACGAGCCCTGGTTTTACATTGAACAAGAAGTTGACCTCTCTGTGGAACAAGTGGTTCTGACAAGGGTGCTTGGTTCATGAGAGGTCAAGAAAGGTTCCAACTCCAGTTAAGTCCATAATTCTCTGTCCAGCTGCACCACTGTGTCATGGCTGATCATTCCTTGTGAAAACAAAGCCATGTTTCCAAGGCTCACCACTTTACATGTTAATTCCTTTTCAACAAAACCATCTTAAAACATGAGGAGGCCAGGCAGATGTAATACACCAGGGGCAAATCAACAAATAAAGTTCTTCTTAGTTATGATTGATGATATACTGCTGCAACTCCTGCAGGAATTACAAACCCTGCTTGTGAGATTTGCTGTCATCCACGACACTTGTACTCTAGCCCTGCTCGACTTGAGTGTAAAGGGCACAACCATACAGACGTTGCGAAGAAAGCCTGGGTGACTTGAACTTTCCCCCCACTTAATTTGCTCTGCAACCCTATGTGTTGAGTATTACCTGCAGACATGTGCTGAAAAACATTGAAAATATACAGTTACCAGCCAACAGCCATCCCGTACTCCCACAGTACGGCTCGTTGGTCTAGGGGTATGATTCTCGCTTAGGGTGCGAGAGGTCCCGGGATCAAATCCCGGATGAGCCCTGATTTTAAAGTGACCACTCTGAGCGGAACATCACAGTGACTTTTCTCAGTGAGATCCTGGTTGAACCCCTATTTTACAGTGACCACTCTCCGTGGAACATCACACACTGCAACCTTGGACAGATGTATCTGATTAGCCTGGTGGTTAATGAGAGGTTTCAGGTTCCAAATCAGAACATAAGTCCCTGTCAACCAGATCTTGTCTTTAAGCAAATCCTTGTTTCCCAGACTTATGCACATCAGGTTCAATCTGCTTCTACAAAAACATCTTGAGACGTAAACAGTACAGTTCTTGAGATAGTGCACAGAGATGATAAAAGGCTCTTTGTGGAATTGCTCACAAATCACTTTCATCGCTGTTTTAATAGAGGTGAATTGAAGGACCTTTCACTCAGGGCATGAAAACAATGTGAAGCAGGAGTTCCTGCAGCCTATTCCAGCCTTGATTTTTTCCTCTCTGGATAGCATTAAGAATTCTCTATTTCTCACCAGCAAAAAGCCTGATTTAGGACAAAGGATTGAACAAGACCTCAGTTTGTTAAAGTATCTTTTCATACAGATTGGAGTCGAGGGAGTTTCTGCAGCTCTTATAAGTAATGGTGACAAAAGCAACCACTTTTCTGGTTACACATTGTAGCAGGTAGTCTGCTGCAGCTCCCAAAGTTGTCGCAAAGCCTTTTCATGTGGAAACGCTGTCCACAAAGACAATTCTGGCCCTGTTTAAATGGACTGGAATAATAAAAAACATAAATGTGTTCTGAAGAACTACTAGAAACCTTGATCCTTTGTTCCCCATAATGTCTTGAGGAATGATGTCAGGAGTTGAGCATTCCGTCTGAGCACCTCCCCCGAAAGGCATGTTGGCTCGTTGGTCTAGGCGTATGATTCTCGCTTTGGGTGCGAGAGGTCCCGGGTTCAAATCCCGGACGAGCCCTGGTTTTACATTGAACAAGAAGTTGACCTCTCTGTGGAACAAGTGGTTCTGACAAGGGTGCTTGGTTCATGAGAGGTCAAGAAAGGTTCCAACTCCAGTTAAGTCCATAATTCTCTGTCCAGCTGCACCACTGTGTCATGGCTGATCATTCCTTGTGAAAACAAAGCCATGTTTCCAAGGCTCACCACTTTACATGTTAATTCCTTTTCAACAAAACCATCTTAAAACATGAGGAGGCCAGGCAGATGTAATACACCAGGCGCAAATCAACTCATAAAGTTCTTCTTAGTTATGATTGATGATATACTGCTGCAACTCCTGCAGGAATTACAAACCCTGCTTGTGAGATTTGCTGTCTTCCACGACACTTGCACTCTAGCCCTGTTCGACTTGAGTGTAAAGGGCACAACCATACAGACGTTGCGAAGAAAGCCTGGATGACTTGAACTTTCCCCCCCTTATTTGCTCTGCAACCCTATGTGTTGAGTATTACCTGCAGACATGTGCTGAAAAACATAGAAAATATACAGTTACCAGCCAACAGCCATCCCGTACTCCCACAGTACGGCTCGTTGGTCTAGGGGTATGATTCTCGCTTAGGGTGCGAGAGGTCCCGGGATCAAATCCCGGATGAGCCCTGATTTTAAAGTGACCACTCTGAGCGGAACATCACAGTGACTTTTCTCAGTGAGATCCTGGTTGAACCCCTATTTTACAGTGACCACTCTCCGTGGAACATCACACACTGCAACCTTGGACAGATGTATCTGATTAGCCTGGTGGTTAATGAGAGGTTTCAGGTTCCAAATCAGAACATAAGTCCCTGTCAACCAGATCTTGTCTTTAAGCAAATCCTTGTTTCCCAGACTTATGCACATCAGGTTCAATCTGCTTCTACAAAAACATCTTGAGACGTAAACAGTACAGTTCTTGAGATAGTGCACAGAGATGATAAAAGGCTCTTTGTGGAATTGCTCACAAATCACTTTCATCGCTGTTTTAATAGAGGTGAATTGAAGGACCTTTCACTCAGGGCATGAAAACAATGTGAAGCAGGAGTTCCTGCAGCCTATTCCAGCCTTGATTTTTTCCTCTCTGGATAGCATTAAGAATTCTCTATTTCTCACCAGCAAAAAGCCTGATTTAGGACAAAGGATTGAACAAGACCTCAGTTTGTTAAAGTATCTTTTCATACAGATTGGAGTCGAGGGAGTTTCTGCAGCTCTTATAAGTAATGGTGACAAAAGCAACCACTTTTCTGGTTACACATTGTAGCAGGTAGTCTGCTGCAGCTCCCAAAGTTGTCGCAAAGCCTTTTCATGTGGAAACGCTGTCCACAAAGACAATTCTGGCCCTGTTTAAATGGACTGGAATAATAAAAAACATAAATGTGTTCTGAAGAACTACTAGAAACCTTGATCCTTTGTTCCCCATAATGTCTTGAGGAATGATGTCAGGAGTTGAGCATTCCGTCTGAGCACCTCCCCCGAAAGGCATGTTGGCTCGTTGGTCTAGGCGTATGATTCTCGCTTTGGGTGCGAGAGGTCCCGGGTTCAAATCCCGGACGAGCCCTGGTTTTACATTGAACAAGAAGTTGACCTCTCTGTGGAACAAGTGGTTCTGACAAGGGTGCTTGGTTCATGAGAGGTCAAGAAAGGTTCCAACTCCAGTTAAGTCCATAATTCTCTGTCCAGCTGCACCACTGTGTCATGGCTGATCATTCCTTGTGAAAACAAAGCCATGTTTCCAAGGCTCACCACTTTACATGTTAATTCCTTTTCAACAAAACCATCTTAAAACATGAGGAGGCCAGGCAGATGTAATACACCAGGCGCAAATCAACTCATAAAGTTCTTCTTAGTTATGATTGATGATATACTGCTGCAACTCCTGCAGGAATTACAAACCCTGCTTGTGAGATTTGCTGTCTTCCACGACACTTGCACTCTAGCCCTGTTCGACTTGAGTGTAAAGGGCACAACCATACAGACGTTGCGAAGAAAGCCTGGATGACTTGAACTTTCCCCCCCTTATTTGCTCTGCAACCCTATGTGTTGAGTATTACCTGCAGACATGTGCTGAAAAACATAGAAAATATACAGTTACCAGCCAACAGCCATCCTGCTCCAAAGTCTGGCTCGTTGGTCTAGGGGTATGATTCTCGCTTAGGGTGCGAGAGGTCCCGGGTTCAAATCCCGGACGAGCCCTGATTTAAAAGAGACCACTCTGAGCAGAACATCACAGTGACTTTTCTCAGTGAGATCCTGGTTGAACCCCTATTTTACAGTGACCACTCTCCGTGGAACATCACACACTGCAACCTTGGACAGATGTATCTGATTAGCCTGGTGGTTAATGAGAGGTTTCAGGTTCCAAATCAGAACATAAGTCCCTGTCAACCAGATCTTGTCTTTAAGCAAATCCTTGTTTCCCAGACTCATGCACATCAGGTTCATTCTGCTTCTACAAAAACATCTTGAGACGTAAACAGTACAGTTTTTGAGATAGTGCACAGAGATGATAAAAGGCTCTTTGTGGAATTGCTCACAAATCACTTTCATCGCTGTTTTAATAGAGGTGAATTGAAGGACCTTTCACTCAGGGCATGAAAACAATGTGAAGCAGGAGTTCCTGCAGCCTATTCCAGCCTTGATTTTTTCCTCTCTGGATAGCATTAAGAATTCTCTATTTCTCACCAGCAAAAAGCCTGATTTAGGACAAAGGATTGAACAAGACCTCAGTTTGTTAAAGTATCTTTTCATACAGATTGGAGTCGAGGGAGTTTCTGCAGCTCTTATAAGTAATGGTGACAAAAGCAACCACTTTTCTGGTTACACATTGTAGCAGGAAGTCTGCTGCAGCTCCCAAAGTTGTCGCAAAGCCTTTTCATGTGGAAATGCTGTCCACAAAGACAATTCTGGCCCTGTTTAAATGGATTGGAATGAATAAAAAACATAAATGTGTTCTGAAGAAATACTAGAAACCTTGATCCTTTGTTCCCCATAATGTCTTGAGGAATGATGTCAGGAGTTGAGCATTCCGTCTGAGCACCTCCCCCGAAAGGCATGTTGGCTCGTTGGTCTAGGCGTATGGTTCTCGCTTTGGATGCGAGAGGTCCTGGGTTCAAATCCCGGACGAGCCCTGGTTTTACATTGAACAAGAAGTTGACCTCTCTGTGGAACAAGTGGTTCTGACAAGGGTGCTTGGTTCATGAGAGGTCAAGAAAGGTTCCAACTCCAGTTAAGTCCATAATTCTCTGTCCAGCTGCACCACTGTGTCATGGCTGATCATTCCTTGTGAAAACAAAGCCATGTTTCCAAGGCTCACCACTTTACATGTTAATTCCTTTTCAACAAAACCATCTTAAAACATGAGGAGGCCAGGCAGATGTAATACACCAGGGGCAAATCAACAAATAAAGTTCTTCTTAGTTATGATTGATGATATACTGCTGCAACTCCTGCAGGAATTACAAACCCTGCTTGTGAGATTTGCTGTCATCCACGACACTTGTACTCTAGCCCTGCTCGACTTGAGTGTAAAGGGCACAACCATACAGACGTTGCGAAGAAAGCCTGGGTGACTTGAACTTTCCCCCCACTTAATTTGCTCTGCAACCCTATGTGTTGAGTATTACCTGCAGACATGTGCTGAAAAACATTGAAAATATACAGTTACCAGCCAACAGCCATCCCGTACTCCCACAGTACGGCTCGTTGGTCTAGGGGTATGATTCTCGCTTAGGGTGCGAGAGGTCCCGGGATCAAATCCCGGATGAGCCCTGATTTTAAAGTGACCACTCTGAGCGGAACATCACAGTGACTTTTCTCAGTGAGATCCTGGTTGAACCCCTATTTTACAGTGACCACTCTCCGTGGAACATCACACACTGCAACCTTGGACAGATGTATCTGATTAGCCTGGTGGTTAATGAGAGGTTTCAGGTTCCAAATCAGAACATAAGTCCCTGTCAACCAGATCTTGTCTTTAAGCAAATCCTTGTTTCCCAGACTTATGCACATCAGGTTCAATCTGCTTCTACAAAAACATCTTGAGACGTAAACAGTACAGTTCTTGAGATAGTGCACAGAGATGATAAAAGGCTCTTTGTGGAATTGCTCACAAATCACTTTCATCGCTGTTTTAATAGAGGTGAATTGAAGGACCTTTCACTCAGGGCATGAAAACAATGTGAAGCAGGAGTTCCTGCAGCCTATTCCAGCCTTGATTTTTTCCTCTCTGGATAGCATTAAGAATTCTCTATTTCTCACCAGCAAAAAGCCTGATTTAGGACAAAGGATTGAACAAGACCTCAGTTTGTTAAAGTATCTTTTCATACAGATTGGAGTCGAGGGAGTTTCTGCAGCTCTTATAAGTAATGGTGACAAAAGCAACCACTTTTCTGGTTACACATTGTAGCAGGTAGTCTGCTGCAGCTCCCAAAGTTGTCGCAAAGCCTTTTCATGTGGAAACGCTGTCCACAAAGACAATTCTGGCCCTGTTTAAATGGACTGGAATAATAAAAAACATAAATGTGTTCTGAAGAACTACTAGAAACCTTGATCCTTTGTTCCCCATAATGTCTTGAGGAATGATGTCAGGAGTTGAGCATTCCGTCTGAGCACCTCCCCCGAAAGGCATGCTGGCTCGTTGGTCTAGGCGTATGATTCTCGCTTTGGGTGCGAGAGGTCCCGGGTTCAAATCCTGGACGAGCCCTGTTTTTACATTGAACAAGAAGTTGACCTCTCTGTGGAACAAGTGGTTCTGACAAGGGTGCTTGGTTCATGAGAGGTCAAGAAAGGTTCCAACTCCAGTTGAGTCCATAATTCTCTGTCCAGCTGCACCACTGTGACATGGCTGATCATTCCTTGTGAAAACAAAGCCATGTTTCCAAGGCTCACCACTTTACATGTTAATTCCTTTTCAACAAAACCATCTTAAAACATGAGGAGGCCAGGCAGATGTAATACACCAGGGGCAAATGAACAAATAAAGTTCTTCTTAGTTATGATTGATGATATACTGCTGCAACTCCTGCAGGAATTACAAACCATGCTTGTGAGATTTGCTGTCTTCCACGACACTTGTATTCTAGCCCTGTTCGACTTGAGTGTAAACGGCACAACCATACAGACGTTGTGAATAAAGCCTGGGTGACTTGAACTTTTCCCCCCCTTAATTTGCTCTGCAACCCTATGTGTTGAGTATTACCTGCAGACATGTGCTGAAAACCATTGAAAATATACAGTTACCAGCCAAACAGCCATCCCGTACTCCCACAGTCTGGCTCGTTGGTCTAGGGGTATGATTCTCGCTTAGGGTGCGAGATGTCCCTGGTTCAAATCCCAGAGAAGCCCTGATTTAAAAGTGACCACTCTGAGCGGAACATCACAGTGACTTTTCTCAGTGAGATCCTGGTTGAACCCCGATTTTACAGTGACCACTCTCCGTGGAACATCACACACTGCAACCTTGGACAGATGTATCTGATTAGCCTGGTGGTTAATGAGAGGTTTCAGGTTCCAAATCGGAACATAAGTCCCTGTCAACCAGATCTTGTCTTTAAGCAAATCCTTGTTTCCCAGACTCAGCCTTGATTTTTTCCTCTCTGGATAGCATTAAGAATTCTCTATTTCTCACCAGCAAAAAGCCTGATTTAGGACAAAGGATTAAACAAGACCTCAGTTTGTTAAAGTATCTTTTCATACAGATTGGAGTCGAGGGAGTTTCTGCAGCTCTTATAAGTAATGGTGACAAAAGCAACCACTTTTCTGGTTACACATTGTAGCAGGAAGTCTGCTGCAGCTCCCAAAGTTGTCGCAAAGCCTTTTCATGTGGAAATGCTGTCCACAAAGACAATTCTGGCCCTGTTTAAATGGACTGAAATGAATAAAAAACATAAATGTGTTCTGAAGAAATACTAGAAACCTTGATCCTTTGTTCCCCATAATGTCTTGAGGAATGATGTCAGGAGTTGAGCATTCCGTCTGAGCACCTCCCCCGAAAGGCATGCTGGCTCGTTGGTCTAGGCGTATGGTTCTCGCTTTGGGTGCGAGAGGTCCTGGGTTCAAATCCTGGACGAGCCCTGGTTTTACATTGAACAAGAAGTTGACCTCTCTGTGGAACAAGTGGTTCTGACAAGGGTGCTTGGTTCATGAGAGGTCAAGAAAGGTTCCAACTCCAGTTAAGTCCATAATTCTCTGTCCAGCTGCACCACTGTGTCATGGCTGATCATTCCTTGTGAAAACAAAGCCATGTTTCCAAGGCTCACCACTTTACATGTTAATTCCTTTTCAACAAAACCATCTTAAAACATGAGGAGGCCAGGCAGATGTAATACACCAGGGGCAAATCAACTCATAAAGTTCTTCTTAGTTATGATTGATGATATACTGCTGCAACTCCTGCAGGAATTACAAACCCTGCTTGTGAGATTTGCTGTCTTCCACGACACTTGCACTCTAGCCCTGTTCGACTTGAGTGTAAAGGGCACAACCATACAGACGTTGCGAAGAAAACCTGGATGACTTGAACTTTCCCCCCCTTACTTTGCTCTGCAACCCTATGTGTTGAGTATTACCTGCAGACATGTGCTGAAAAACATAGAAAATATACAGTTACCAGCCAACAGCCATCCCGTACTCCCACAGTCTGGCTCGTTGGTCTAGGGGTATGATTCTCGCTTAGGGTGCGAGAGGTCCCGGGTTCAAATCCCAGACGAGCCCTGATTTAAAAGTGACCACTCTGAGCAGAACATCACAGTGACTTTTCTCAGTGAGATCCTGGTTGAACCCCGATTTTACAGTGACCACTCTCCGTGGAACATCACACACTGCAACCTTGGACAGATGTATCTGATTAGCCTGGTGGTTAATGAGAGGTTTCAGGTTCCAAATCAGAACATAAGTCCCTGTCAACCAGATCTTGTCTTTAAGCAAATCCTTGTTTCCCAGACTTATGCACATCAGGTTCAATCTGCTTCTACAAAAACATCTTGAGACGTAAACAGTACAGTTCTTGAGATAGTGCACAGAGATGATAAAAGGCTCTTTGTGGAATTGCTCACAAATCACTTTCATCGCTGTTTTAATAGAGGTGAATTGAAGGACCTTTCACTCAGGGCATGAAAACAATGTGAAGCAGGAGTTCCTGCAGCCTATTCCAGCCTTGATTTTTTCCTCTCTGGATAGCATTAAGAATTCTCTATTTCTCACCAGCAAAAAGCCTGATTTAGGACAAAGGATTGAACAAGACCTCAGTTTGTTAAAGTATCTTTTCATACAGATTGGAGTCGAGGGAGTTTCTGCAGCTCTTATAAGTAATGGTGACAAAAGCAACCACTTTTCTGGTTACACATTGTAGCAGGTAGTCTGCTGCAGCTCCCAAAGTTGTCGCAAAGCCTTTTCATGTGGAAACGCTGTCCACAAAGACAATTCTGGCCCTGTTTAAATGGACTGGAATAATAAAAAACATAAATGTGTTCTGAAGAACTACTAGAAACCTTGATCCTTCGTTCCCCATAATGTCTTGAGGAATGATGTCAGGAGTTGAGCATTCCGTCTGAGCACCTCCCCCGAAAGGCATGCTGGCTCGTTGGTCTAGGCGTATGGTTCTCGCTTTGGGTGCGAGAGGTCCCGGGTTCAAATCCTGGACGAGCCCTGTTTTTACATTGAACAAGAAGTTGACCTCTCTTGTGGAAACGCTGTCCACAAAGACAATTCTGGCCCTGTTTAAATGGACTGGAATTAATAAAAAACATAAATGTGTTCTGAAGAACTACTAGAAACCTTGATCCTTTGTTCCCCATAATGTCTTGAGGAATGATGTCAGGAGTTGAGCATTCCGTCTGAGCACCTCCCCCGAAAGGCATGCTGGCTCGTTGGTCTAGGCGTATGATTCTCGCTTTGGGTGCGAGAGATCCCGGGTTCAAATCCTGGACGAGCCCTGTTTTTACATTGAACAAGAAGTTGACCTCTCTGTGGAACAAGTGGTTCTGACAAGGGTGCTTGGTTCATGAGAGGTCAAGAAAGGTTCCAACTCCAGTTGAGTCCATAATTCTCTGTCCAGCTGCACCACTGTGACATGGCTGATCATTCCTTGTGAAAACAAAGCCATGTTTCCAAGGCTCACCACTTTACATGTTAATTCCTTTTCAACAAAACCATCTTAAAACATGAGGAGGCCAGGCAGATGTAATACACCAGGGGCAAATGAACAAATAAAGTTCTTCTTAGTTATGATTGATGATATACTGCTGCAACTCCTGCAGGAATTACAAACCCTGCTTGTGAGATTTGCTGTCATCCACGACACTTGTACTCTAGCCCTGCTCGACTTGAGTGTAAAGGGCACAACCATACAGACGTTGCGAAGAAAGCCTGGGTGACTTGAACTTTCCCCCCACTTAATTTGCTCTGCAACCCTATGTGTTGAGTATTACCTGCAGACATGTGCTGAAAAACATTGAAAATATACAGTTACCAGCCAACAGCCATCCCGTACTCCCACAGTCTGGCTCGTTGGTCTAGGGGTATGATTCTCGCTTAGGGTGCGAGAGGTCCCGGGTTTAAATCCCGGATGAGCCCTGATTTTAAAGTGACCACTCTGAGCGGAACATCACAGTGACTTTTCTCAGTGAGATCCTGGTTGAACCCCTATTTTACAGTGACCACTCTCCGTGGAACATCACACACTGCAACCTTGGACAGATGTATCTGATTAGCCTGGTGGTTAATGAGAGATTTCAGGTTCCAAATCAGAACATAAGTCCCTGTCAACCAGATCTTGTCTTTAAGCAAATCCTTGTTTCCCAGACTCATGCACATCAGGTTCATTCTGCTTCTACAAAAACATCTTGAGACGTAAACAGTACAGTTCTTGAGATAGTGCACAGAGATGATAAAAGGCTCTTTGTGGAATTGCTCACAAATCACTTTCATCGCTGTTTTAATAGAGGTGAATTGAAGGACCTTTCACTCAGGGCATGAAAACAATGTGAAGCAGGAGTTCCTGCAGCCTATTCCAGCCTTGATTTTTTCCTCTCTGGATAGCATTAAGAATTCTCTATTTCTCACCAGCAAAAAGCCTGATTTAGGACAAAGGATTGAACAAGACCTTAGTTTGTTAAAGTATCTTTTTATACAGATTGGAGTCGAGGGAGTTTCTGCAGCTCTTATAAGTAATGGTGACAAAAGCAACCACTTTTCTGGTTACACATTGTAGCAGGTAGTCTGCTGCAGCTCCCAAAGTTGTTGCAAAGCCTTTTCATGTGGAAACGCTGTCTACAAAGACAATTCTGGCCCTGTTTAAATGGACTGGAATAATAAAAACCATAAATGTGTTCTGAAGAACTACTAGAAACCTTGATCCTTTGTTCCCCATAATGTCTTGAGGAATAATGCCAGGAGTTGAGCATTCCATCTGAGCACCTCTCCCGAAAGGCATGCTGGCTCATTGGTCTAGGCGTATGATTCTCGCTTCGGGTGCGAGAGGTCCCGGGTTCAAATCCCGGACGAGCCCTGGTTTTACATTGAACAAGAAGTTGACCTCTCTGTGGAACAAGTGGTTCTGACAAGGGTGCTTGGTTCATGAGAGGTCAAGAAAGGTTCCAACTCCAGTTGAGTCCATAATTCTCTCTCCAGCTGCACCACTGTGACATGGCTGATCATTCCTTGTGAAAACAAAGCCATTTTTCCAAGGCCCACCACTTTACAGGTTAATTCCTTTTCAACAAAACCATCTTAAAACATGAAGAGGCCAGGCAGATGTAATACACCAGGGGCAAATCAACAAATAAAGTTCTTCTTAGTTATGATTGATGATATACTGCTGCAACTCCTGCAGGAATTACAAACCCTGCTTGTGAGATTTGCTGTCTTCCACGACACTTGCACTCTAGCCCTGTTCGACTTGAGTGTAAAGGGCACAACCATACAGACGTTGCGAAGAAAGCCTGGATGACTTGAACTTTCCCCCCACTTAATTTGCTCTGCAACCCTATGTGTTGAGTATTACCTGCAGACATGTGCTGAAAAACATTGAAAATATACAGTTACCAGCCAACAGCCATCCCGTACTCCCACAGTTTGGCTCGTTGGTCTAGGGGTATGATTCTCGCTTAGGGTGCGAGAGGTCCCGGGATCAAATCCTGATTTAAAAGTGACCACTCTGAGCAGAACATCACAGTGACTTTTCTCAGTGAGATCCTGGTTGAACCCCTATTTTACAGTGACCACTCTCCGTGGAACATCACACACTGCAACCTTGGACAGATGTATCTGATTAGCCTGGTGGTTAATGAGAGGTTTCAGGTTCCAAATCAGAACATAAGTCCCTGTCAACCAGATCTTGTCTTTAAGCAAATCCTTGTTTCCCAGACTCATGCACATCAGGTTCATTCTGCTTCTACAAAAACATCTTGAGACGTAAACAGTACAGTTTTTGAGATAGTGCACAGAGATGATAAAAGGCTCTTTGTGGAATTGCTCACAAATCACTTTCATCGCTGTTTTAATAGAGGTGAATTGAAGGACCTTTCACTCAGGGCATGAAAACAATGTGAAGCAGGAGTTCCTGCAGCCTATTCCAGCCTTGATTTTTTCCTCTCTGGATAGCATTAAGAATTCTCTATTTCTCACCAGCAAAAAGCCTGATTTAGGACAAAGGATTGAACAAGACCTCAGTTTGTTAAAGTATCTTTTCATACAGATTGGAGTCGAGGGAGTTTCTGCAGCTCTTATAAGTAATGGTGACAAAAGCAACCACTTTTCTGGTTACACATTGTAGCAGGTAGTCTGCTGCAGCTCCCAAAGTTGTCGCAAAGCCTTTTCATGTGGAAACGCTGTCCACAAAGACAATTCTGGCCCTGTTTAAATGGACTGGAATTAATAAAAAACATAAATGTGTTCTGAAGAACTACTAGAAACCTTGATCCTTTGTTCCCCATAATGTCTTGAGGAATGATGTCAGGAGTTGAGCATTCCGTCTGAGCACCTCCCCCGAAAGGCATGCTGGCTCGTTGGTCTAGGCGTATGATTCTCGCTTTGGGTGTGAGAGGTCCCGGGTTCAAATCCTGGACGAGCCCTGTTTTTACATTGAACAAGAAGTTGACCTCTCTGTGGAACAAGTGGTTCTGACAAGGGTGCTTGGTTCATGAGAGGTCAAGAAAGGTTCCAACTCCAGTTGAGTCCATAATTCTCTGTCCAGCTGCACCACTGTGACATGGCTGATCATTCCTTGTGAAAACAAAGCCATGTTTCCAAGGCTCACCACTTTACATGTTAATTCCTTTTCAACAAAACCATCTTAAAACATGAGGAGGCCAGGCAGATGTAATACACCAGGGGCAAATCAACAAATAAAGTTCTTCTTAGTTATGATTGATGATATACTGCTGCAACTCCTGCAGGAATTACAAACCCTGCTTGTGAGATTTGCTGTCATCCACGACACTTGTACTCTAGCCCTGCTCGACTTGAGTGTAAAGGGCACAACCATACAGACGTTGCGAAGAAAGCCTGGGTGACTTGAACTTTCCCCCCACTTAATTTGCTCTGCAACCCTATGTGTTGAGTATTACCTGCAGACATGTGCTGAAAAACATTGAAAATATACAGTTACCAGCCAACAGCCATCCCGTACTCCCACAGTTTGGCTCGTTGGTCTAGGGGTATGATTCTCGCTTAGGGTGCGAGAGGTCCCGGGATCAAATCCTGATTTAAAAGTGACCACTCTGAGCAGAACATCACAGTGACTTTTCTCAGTGAGATCCTGGTTGAACCCCTATTTTACAGTGACCACTCTCCGTGGAACATCACACACTGCAACCTTGGACAGATGTATCTGATTAGCCTGGTGGTTAATGAGAGGTTTCAGGTTCCAAATCAGAACATAAGTCCCTGTCAACCAGATCTTGTCTTTAAGCAAATCCTTGTTTCCCAGACTCATGCACATCAGGTTCATTCTGCTTCTACAAAAACATCTTGAGACGTAAACAGTACAGTTTTTGAGATAGTGCACAGAGATGATAAAAGGCTCTTTGTGGAATTGCTCACAAATCACTTTCATCGCTGTTTTAATAGAGGTGAATTGAAGGACCTTTCACTCAGGGCATGAAAACAATGTGAAGCAGGAGTTCCTGCAGCCTATTCCAGCCTTGATTTTTTCCTCTCTGGATAGCATTAAGAATTCTCTATTTCTCACCAGCAAAAAGCCTGATTTAGGACAAAGGATTGAACAAGACCTCAGTTTGTTAAAGTATCTTTTCATACAGATTGGAGTCGAGGGAGTTTCTGCAGCTCTTATAAGTAATGGTGACAAAAGCAACCACTTTTCTGGTTACACATTGTAGCAGGTAGTCTGCTGCAGCTCCCAAAGTTGTCGCAAAGCCTTTTCATGTGGAAATGCTGTCCACAAAGACAATTCTGGCCCTGTTTAAATGGACTGGAATGAATAAAAAACATAAATGTGTTCGTAAGAAATACTAGAAACCTTGATCCTTTGTTCCCCATAATGTCTTGAGGAATGATGTCAGGAGTTGAGCATTCCGTCTGAGCACCTCCCCCGAAAGGCATGTTGGCTCGTTGGTCTAGGCGTATGATTCTTGCTTTGGGTGCGAGAGGTCCCGGGTTCAAATCCCGGACGAGCCCTGGTTTTAGATTGAACAAGAAGTTGACCTCTCTGTGGAACAAGTGGTTCTGACAAGGGTGCTTGGTTCATGAGAGGTCAAGAAAGGTTCCAACTCCAGTTAAGTCCATAATTCTCTGTCCAGCTGCACCACTGTGTCATGGCTGATCATTCCTTGTGAAAACAAAGCCATGTTTCCAAGGCTCACCACTTTACATGTTAATTCCTTTTCAACAAAACCATCTTAAAACATGAGGAGGCCAGGCAGATGTAATACACCAGGGGCAAATCAACATGCACATCAGGTTCATTCTGCTTCTACAAAAACATCTTGAGACGTAAACAGTACAGTTCTTGAGATAGTGCACAGAGATGATAAAAGGCTCTTTGTGGAATTGCTCACAAATCACTTTCATCGCTGTTTTAATAGAGGTGAATTGAAGGACCTTTCACTCGGCATGAAAACAATGTGAAGCAGGAGTTCCTGCAGCCTATTCCAGCCTTGATTTTTTCCTCTCTGGATAGCATTAAGAATTCTCTATTTCTCACCAGCAAAAAGCCTGATTTAGGACAAAGGATTGAACAAGACCTCAGTTTGTTAAAGTATCTTTTCATACAGATTGGAGTCGAGGGAGTTTCTGCAGCTCTTATAAGTAATGGTGACAAAAGCAACCACTTTTCTGGTTACACATTGTAGCAGGTAGTCTGCTGCAGCTCCCAAAGTTGTTGCAAAGCCTTTTCATGTGGAAACGCTGTCTACAAAGACAATTCTGGCCCTGTTTAAATGGACTGGAATAATAAAAACCATAAATGTGTTCTGAAGAACTACTAGAAACCTTGATCCTTTGTTCCCCATAATGTCTTGAGGAATAATGCCAGGAGTTGAGCATTCCATCTGAGCACCTCTTCCGAAAGGCATGCTGGCTCGTTGGTCTAGGCGTATGATTCTCGCTTCGGGTGCGAGAGGTCCCGGGTTCAAATCCCGGACGAGCCCTGGTTTTACATTGAACAAGAAGTTGACCTCTCTGTGGAACAAGTGGTTCTGACAAGGGTGCTTGGTTCATGAGAGGTCAAGAAAGGTTCCAACTCCAGTTGAGTCCATAATTCTCTGTCCAGCTGCACCACTGTGACATGGCTGATCATTCCTTGTGAAAACAAAGCCATTTTTCCAAGGCCCACCACTTTACAGGTTAATTCCTTTTCAACAAAACCATCTTAAAACATGAAGAGGCCAGGCAGATGTAATACACCAGGGGCAAATCAACAAATAAAGTTCTTCTTAGTTATGATTGAAGATATACTGCTGCAACTCCTGCAGGAATTACAAACCCTGCTTGTGAGATTTGCTGTCTTCCACGACACTTGTATTCTAGCCCTGTTCGACTTGAGTGTAAACGGCACAACCATACAGACGTTGTGAATAAAGCCTGGGTGACTTGAATTTTTCCCCCCCTTAATTTGCTCTGCAACCCTATGTGTTGAGTATTACCTGCAGACATGTGCTGAAAACCATTGAAAATATACAGTCACCAGCCAAACAGCCATCCCGTACTCCCACAGTCTGGCTCGTTGGTCTAGGGGTATGATTCTCGCTTAGGGTGCGAGATGTCCCGGGTTCAAATCCCAGAGGAGCCCTGATTTAAAAGTGACCACTCTGAGCGGAACATCACAGTGACTTTTCTCAGTGAGATCCTGGTTGAACCCCGATTTTACAGTGACCACTCTCCGTGGAACATCACACACTGCAACCTTGGACAGATGTATCTGATTAGCCTGGTGGTTAATAAGAGGTTTCAGGTTCCAAATCGGAACATATGTCCCTGTCAACCAGATCTTGTCTTTAAGCAAATCCTTGTTTCCCAGACTCAGCCTTGATTTTTTCCTCTCTGGATAGCATTAAGAATTCTCTATTTCTAACCAGCAAAAAGCCTGATTTAGGACAAAGGATTGAACAAGACCTCAGTTTGTTAAAGTATCTTTTCATACAGATTGGAGTCGAGGGAGTTTCTGCAGCTCTTATAAGTAATGGTGACAAAAGCAACCACTTTTCTGGTTACACACTGTAGCAGGTAGTCTGCTGCAGCTCCCAAAGTTGTCCCAAAGCCTTTTCATGTGGAAATGCTGTCCACAAAGACAATTCTGGCCCTGTTTAAATGGATTGGAATGAATAAAAAACATAAATGTGTTCTGAAGAAATACTAGAAACCTTGATCCTTTGTTCCCCATAATGTCTTGAGGAATGATGTCAGGAGTTGAGCATTCCGTCTGAGCACCTCCCCCGAAAGGCATGCTGGCTCGTTGGTCTAGGCGTATGATTCTCGCTTCGGGTGCGAGAGGTCCCGGGTTCAAATCCCAGACGAGCCCTGATTTAAAAGTGACCACTCTGAGCGGAACATCACAGTGACTTTTCTCAGTGAGATCCTGGTTGAACCCCGATTTTACAGTGACCACTCTCCGTGGAACATCACACACTGCAACCTTGGACAGAAGTTTCTGATTAGCCTGGTGGTTAATGAGAGGTTTCAGGTTCCAAATCAGAACATAAGTCCCTGTCAACCAGATCTTGTCTTTAAGCAAATCCTTGTTTCCCAGACTCATGCACATCAGGTTCATTCTGCTTCTACAAAAACATCTTGAGACGTAAACAGTACAGTTCTTGAGATAGTGCACAGAGATGATAAAAGGCTCTTTGTGGAATTGCTCACAAATCACTTTCATCGCTGTTTTAATAGAGGTGAATTGAAGGACCTTTCACTCAGGGCATGAAAACAATGTGAAGCAGGAGTTCCTGCAGCCTATTCCAGCCTTGATTTTTTCCTCTCTGGATAGCATTAAGAATTCTCTATTTCTCACCAGCAAAAAGCCTGATTTAGGACAAAGGATTGAACAAGACCTCAGTTTGTTAAAGTATCTTTTCATACAGATTGGAGTCGAGGGAGTTTCTGCAGCTCTTATAAGTAATGGTGACAAAAGCAACCACTTTTCTGGTTTCACATTGTAGCAGGTAGTCTGCTGCAGCTCCCAAAGTTGTTGCAAAGCCTTTTCATGTGGAAACGCTGTCTACAAAGACAATTCTGGCCCTGTTTAAATGGACTGGAATAATAAAAACCATAAATGTGTTCTGAAGAACTACTAGAAACCTTGATCCTTTGTTCCCCATAATGTCTTGAGGAATAATGCCAGGAGTTGAGCATTCCATCTGAGCACCTCTTCCGAAAGGCATGCTGGCTCGTTGGTCTAGGCGTATGATTCTCGCTTCGGGTGCGAGAGGTCCCGGGTTCAAATCCCGGACGAGCCCTGGTTTTACATTGAACAAGAAGTTGACCTCTCTGTGGAACAAGTGGTTCTGACAAGGGTGCTTGGTTCATGAGAGGTCAAGAAAGGTTCCAACTCCAGTTGAGTCCATAATTCTCTCTCCAGCTGCACCACTGTGACATGGCTGATCATTCCTTGTGAAAACAAAGCCATTTTTCCAAGGCCCACCACTTTACAGGTTAATTCCTTTTCAACAAAACCATCTTAAAACATGAAGAGGCCAGGCAGATGTAATACACCAGGGGCAAATCAACAAATAAAGTTCTTCTTAGTTATGATTGAAGATATACTGCTGCAACTCCTGCAGGAATTACAAACCCTGCTTGTGAGATTTGCTGTCTTCCACGACACTTGTATTCTAGCCCTGTTCGACTTGAGTGTAAACGGCACAACCATACAGACGTTGTGAATAAAGCCTGGGTGACTTGAATTTTTCCCCCCCTTAATTTGCTCTGCAACCCTATGTGTTGAGTATTACCTGCAGACATGTGCTGAAAACCATTGAAAATATACAGTCACCAGCCAAACAGCCATCCCGTACTCCCACAGTCTGGCTCGTTGGTCTAGGGGTATGATTCTCGCTTAGGGTGCGAGATGTCCCGGGTTCAAATCCCAGAGGAGCCCTGATTTAAAAGTGACCACTCTGAGCGGAACATCACAGTGACTTTTCTCAGTGAGATCCTGGTTGAACCCCGATTTTACAGTGACCACTCTCCGTGGAACATCACACACTGCAACCTTGGACAGATGTATCTGATTAGCCTGGT